>NC_045170.1:8574349-8599349 GCF_900700415.2 Clupea harengus | reverse complement strand
GAGGGAGATCTGTGGTAATGGAAAGGAAAGAGATAAGAGACAAAGGGATTTGGCGTTTAAATTATTTATTTCGCCTTGCATACTAGAGCTAGGTCTTCGCACGTTTGCATGAGCGCCGTAAACTCATCCATCCTTGCAGAACGTTCTAAGCCGTGTACGCTGCTTTTGTGACAGTTAGGGTTTAGGGTTTGCCATCGTTTTGGTACTCTCCAGGGTTGTCCAATTGACAATTATAGCAGTAGGGCCTGTATTACTTAACTCCATGTAAAGTGAATGGAGGCGGAGAGGCGTTGTACTTATATGCTGAAAACAATTAACGGAATGTAGCTTTGAAGTTATATCAAAACAGGCAAGTGGAGAAAATGTTAATACAGAAAGACAATCGGCAATGTCAGTATTCACAATTCATATTCCAATGTTTACCCATTCAGAATTTGTACAAGGCATACCAAATCCCTTCTCAGAAGACAAAATGGTTCGGCTTGAGATAAGCGTGCTGCTTGTGGGGAATAATTAGCACTGAGTGAGTCACTGTCTTACATTAGGCTAGGCTACATAAGGACATAGAGTGGACACACTCGGGAGTGCGACACTTATATATACTGACTGAAATATACTGACTCTCTCAGTTGGATCACCGTACCCGCGATGGAAGTGGGGCAGCGTGTGGGGGTATGAGCATGAATCAATACAGTGTGACTGGCATAAACAAACCCAGTCACTCACTATAATTAGAGCTGCCACTCAAATGCAGGTCTGAATAAATATGGAACTGACAGCTTGCATTTAGCCACAGACAGGCATGGGAGTATGAGTCAGATCACCAAGTCTGCAGGAACCAAAATCAGTCCCACCTGTTACTGTTTTTTTTTTCCATGTCTTAAGGTTGCCTACGTATTGGCAATAACAAATGCACTCTGTGAGCTGTTCCCCCAATAAAGATCACCATGCCGGGGTCATCAGACAGAATTATTCCACAATAACCGGTGAGCTCTCTCTCCTGAGAGCTTGCCCTGGCTTGTACAGATGAAGAAAGAATAGCTGTCAGTTTCTACAGAGATCATGCTTGATCTTGAACAAACTGAATTCGGTCACTCAAAATCATGATACCGCCAGAGACGCTGCTTGCTGTGAGTTTAGTTTGCGAACAGCTCTGCGCTGAAAGTCAAGGGTAGCCTATTATTAATCCAGTCTGCTGAGGGCAGACTGAAATACTGCAGGTTGGAAAATACTGACCAAGCCAGAGGGCAATTTCACTGAACCCCGACGGAGGCCACATACCTACCCTATATTTTTTGAGAATTCAGCCATGCTATTTACCCACACGGTCATAAGTGCAGTTCTAAATCAGTCACTGAACACTCACGACCTTACCACAGAAGTAGAGAGTCTGCAATAAAGCATGTATACTGCTCAGTGAAGGTGTGCTTGAGTTTGTGGATCGACCTACCCTATCCACCCAACCTGATGAAGTTTGGTTGACCAAATAACCATTCACGTTGACGTCTGTAATTATGATCTCATAATATCCATCATACTGGGGCCCAATCTGCGTTAATAACCTCCTTTGCCGGATCGCTTGCCGCCCCTTTATGAACTGCAATTATGCCAAACAATGCCAGGGCTCTGTGCTCCAGGGGGAAACCCACGCAATACAACCGGGGCAGACGCAAATCAATGTTATTAAAAATGCCTGAGCAAGTTGGATGAGTTTCAGATGTGTCTCCGGTGTACACGAATTATGATTGAAAAACTTCTACTGAACTGCAAGCTGTTTGGTTCTTTGTGTGAAGGCTACACGGTTTACTGTATGCTCCCAACGCAGAGGAAAGTGGTCTCCTAGAGACATGACTCTGAATTAATACAACGACAGAGAGGTCAAGAAGCCACTTAAGAGGACTGCCAGTAGATTCCCAGCAAGTAAGCATAAAAAGGTTAGTTCGAAATGAATCAGTATGAAATTCAGTAAGAGGTGGTTGACTCCTGTCCACAAACTCTGCATAAATCATATGAGAAACATTTACTATAAACAGAACTGTCATCTATGTATTACTCAGGCTGTTAAATAATTAAACCATCCTTGACAGATAAACAACACATTTATTGTTAAAAGTGCCAAGAGTCACAAAAAATACAGAAAGTAGTTATCATTGGAAGGAAAGAATAAAAGCATACCGATACAAACAAGCATGTTATGAAATAATATATGCCTTCTAGAATGATCGGCACCCTTATTTAATACGAGTGAAAAAGCCTTATGAAAATTCCCCCTAGTGTTTATCAAATGTTGCCAAATAAATACAAAATATTAATTCCACATGAGCCAATTACCACATGGAAAAAAATCACAGATGATCACAAAATACATTTTATTTTATAAACAAGTGTCAAATAATACATTTTATTCCAAATAAACATGGGCACCCCCTCATTAAGTATTGTGTGCGGCAGAACAGCACTGAGTCTTCTCTTGCAATGTGTTATAAGACTTGAGAACACAGAAGAAGGGATTTTCTAACATTCGTCAATGCAGAATCTCTCCACATCTTGCAGATTCCTGAGTCTTCTCTTCTGCAGTCTCTTGTTGAGCTCAACCCTCAGGTTTTCAATTGGATTTTGGCAAAAGCTTGATGTTGTGTTATTTTAGCCATTTTTGAGTGGATTTAGAAGTGTGCTTTGGATCGTTGTCCTGCTGGAAGATCCAACCACAACCAAGTTTTAGCTTCTTGGCAGAGGCAGCCAGATTTTGATTGGCCTGAAGGTGATGTCTTAAGCCAGAGACACACCAAACCGTCATCGAAGAACCAGCGGCGACAAAGGCCTCACCTCACGCTGGCTGGGTGTCTGGGTCAAAAAGTTGCGCTTGACCACACCGCAAACACTACAGCCTATGGCCAACTAGCGTGTGTGTTCTGCAGCTGCATTTCACACCACTCTCGCTCACCACTGATGGTTTCGTAAATGGCACTGGCGTGGTCAGCCGTTCGTCTTTTGGTAGTGGACAAAGAAAGGAAGAGGCGGAGGCGAAAAATTAGGAGAAAATGCTACTTAAGTTTTTAAACTATGGTCTTCTTTCACTTATTTGACCATTGGGAAATCAATGTTGACTGCTATTTCCTAAACACATAGGCCAACTTAATATTAGTTAAATATGCGCGGGATCATATTTCATTTACATTTCCTTCAATGTAAATTCAATTCAAATTCAAATTTCTTTTGTGACATTTGTGATGATAAAAAAAAAAAAAAAATCACTAATGGTTGCTTTATTCTCAGACTAAACAAATAAAGATAAGATTTATTTATATTCTTTAATATAATATTAAGATTACTAACTGTTAAAGTGATTTGTATAAGCCTTTTCAATCATCTTTAGCAAAGGTGCCAATAATTCTAGAGGGCACTGTATTCACAGTATGGCCGGGTTGCCCAGGGAAAAAAAGCATGTCAGTGTTTCACCAGGCTGTTAGTGTGCCTGAGTCATTACAGCCCATGACCCAGAACTGTGACAAGCACACTGAGCTGCATATTCCACAGACACACACACACATACAGTCTCTCTGTCTCTCACACAAACACACATACATACAGTCTCTGTCTCTCACACACACACACAGACACATACATATGCACATACAGTCTCTCTCTCACACACATACAAAGACACATACATACGCACACGCACATGCACACACACACACACGCTCCTTCATTTGCTTCTCCACATACACAAACTACCACAGTCACACTTGTACAAACTTAAAAACATACACACACACACACACACACACACACACACACACACACACACACACACACACACACACACACACACACACACACACACACACATTCTCTCATACACACACACACACACACTCACACACCAAACGGAGGGGACTGCAGGGCACTGGGAAACAACATTCACACACACTCTCACCCGAAACAGATTTTCCTGCAGGCCCTGTAGCAGAAAGTGGGACAGTGAGCAGTTCGCACTCAATACGTTGTCAGTATAACAATCCACAACCACAATGCAACCCTGTAGAAGATGAGGTTCCAGAACCATCTCTCCTATATGCTCAGCACCGTTCCAGTCAACTTCAGTGCAAAGATCCAGGGATGCAGAATCATAGAAAGATAGCCCATAGTAACCATAGTAACATCAGAATAGCAAGTAGTGGCAACACCACATTATTAAAAAGGAGTGCTGAATAAAATGTGATAAGAACCCATCATCAACAACGTGTGCTTGAAATTCTTCTCCTCCCACTTGTTTGGCATTCTTAGAGGGAAAGTGGTGGGAGGGCTAGCTGTCCCAGCATGCATTTCTCGTGCTGATGAGAGCACGTCAGGGCTCTTTGGGCTTGCTGTCGTGGGAAGGCGTGGCCTGCTTTTTTGGCGTTGTTGATGCTGATGCTGCCGTTGCCGCGGCGGCGGGCTCCGCCTTGCGCTGTCGCTCCTGCAGCTGCTTCACCTCCTGCAGCACCTCTTTCGCCTCGCGCCACGAGGTGATGGCCTCCTGTAGGAGGCGCTCCGCTGCCGCCCGCCGCACCTCCCATTCTGACCCCCCCACAACAACGCCCTCCCGCAAGGGCGAGTCCCTGACCCCTCGGAGGAGGAGCGGCGAGCTGGCCGCCCTCAGGATCTCTGCCCTCTTCAGATGGGGTGAGCCACCCCCCTTGGAGTGGGGCGAGTTCGAGCCGGTGGAGAGGGGCGAGTCCGACTCCTTCAGGTGAGTAAAGTCTAAGTTCCTAAGATGCGGTGAGTTGGGGGCCCTCGAGTCGGGCGAGTCCGTGACCTTGCCCCGCGACGAGTTCACACTCTTGGAATGGGACGCCTTTGAGCCTTTGACCCGAGGCGAGTCCTTTGCCTTCGAACGGGGCGAATCCTTCCCCTTCAGGCAGGGGGAGTCTGAGCTCTTGCTGTGGGGTGACCCAGACCCCTTTGAGTGGGGTGAGTCGTTTCCCCTCAGGCGCCTCATGCGGGGTGAATCCATGCCCCTCCCGTGAGCCGAATTTTCCCTGGGCCGGGGTGGCAGGTCCTGCTCCTGGATTTCGGCGAGCAGCTCCTGGGTGCGCTGCAGCCTCTGGGCGATGAGGTCCTGCAGGTGCCCTGTGGGACTGTGGGCGAGGGCGGCCCCCCCACGGCTGCTGACGTCCCTCCGGCCCCCCCTCCGGTCCCCACCGCGGGACAGCGCGTCGTCCATGGAGGCGCAGCGACTCCGGGCCTGGAAGAGGGCCCTCTTCCCCGGCTGGGGGGTGCGGGCGTGGGCCGGCGTGTGGACCTGGGTCTGGGTCTGTCCCTCCACGTGTGGCGGCGGCCGACTCCAGGACATCTCGCTCCCCCGCGGGAGGCTCCCTGTCTTCACCCGGCCCTCGGCAGGGGCGACACGGAATTTGGAGACGTCCGTGCCCGACCGCGGGCGCCCCGGGGCCAGCTTGTCCAGGTCGACCCGGAAGTCTTTGACCCAGACGGCTCCCTCGTCCTCCGGAGAACTGACGTCCTCCTCATCGACCAGATCGAGGGTCAGCATGCCATCAGACGAAGTAGATGCCTGGAAACAAACAATTCAATGCTTACTATTCTTTACATAACTGAGACAATGACCTACTAGCCTTGATCAAACTATGCTTACAGGGATTGCAATATAGAGGGAAAGAAATCTTCTCTTGAAGCAGCAATAAGGAGTTTTGTTCCAAAACTAGAAGGCTAACTACTTAAAAGGCATGCAAAAACCTTGCAAACCCCACCAACAGCCAAGTTGACACTGATAGAAGCTCGCCAACACACTAACTGGTGTCTTTTGGAATTTGAGGATGGTACCAAAATGAGTTGCCTATAAAACCATACCTCAAAAAGTTTCAAATTGTTGCATAGTGTTACTTTAAAATGATAATTGCATCTAAATTAGTTGAGCGATTCGTAATTTATTCATGGCCATTCATAATAAAAATCGAATGATCAATAGACAAACCACGTGATAGTATGTCACTGCTATACATTTCCATGTATATGCCTCCATCTTCTGTCTTTTTCATTTGTTTATATGACCTTTTATTCCTCTAATCTCCATGACCCTCCTAGGGGTGTGGTTGTGTCAGACTGTCAAACCACTTGGAATGGCAATGCTTGCATCACATAAATAAAAGCTGACGTGATGTGATGTGACTCCGGCGATAAAGCTCATGGCACATTCTAGTTCTGTCGTAAGATACTGGCGGATTGTTGCTCTGACTTTATCAGAAAGGTCACAAGTTGGTACAAAGAGGGCGATGCCACCCACCACAGTCATGAGATGCCCGCGAGTGGGCAGCCGGCGTCCCGGAGGAATCTTGGCACGGTCACGTGTCGGGTGAGCCAGGAGGCTCTCCTCCTCAATAGTGACCTACAGACATAGAGGAGAGATGCTATAACTAAGAGAGGATGGGGCACATAAATTATGCTGACCTACAGTCTTAGTAAAATTCCACTGTAGAATCTCTGAATATTGACATCCTCTTAGTAAAATTCCACTGTAGAATCTCTGAATATTGACATCCTCTTAGTAAAATTCCACTGTAGAATCTCTGAATATTGACATCCTCTTAGTAAAATTCCACTGTAGAATCTCTGAATATTGACATCCTCTTAGTAAAATTCCACTGTAGAATCTCTGAATATTGACATCCTCTTAGTAAAATTCCACTGTAGAATCTCTGAATATTGACATCCTCTTAATAAAATTCCACTGTAGAATCTCTGAATATTGACATCCTCTTATTATGAAACAAAATGGAAAGAGATGGAGACACATTACTGTAACAAGAAAGCTGGCCCACTGGAGCCAGACAGTACAGTCTGAGTTGTGCTTCGTTAATAAGGGTAGTCACTGACCCAGTTTTCACTTGGCAGATTTGTTTATGGTGTATATGCAAACACAGATGATGTGCCATGTTTCCAAACATAGCGCTGTGGTAAATAAATGTTTATCACATGTTGATTATGTGAAAAGGAAACTTTTAGGAAAAGGTGGCGAGGAAAACTTAACTCTTAACTCGCGCTTACAGTAGTTACATTCCTGCACTTTTTTGTATTTCTTATGTAAAGTAGTATTTATTATTAATCCAGGTCTCTATTGCTCGTAGCTTGATTGTTCTCTCCTTTGTACATCGCTTTGGATAAAAGCGTCTGCTAATTGACTCAATGTAAATGTAAATGTAAAACACTCTGTTGTATTTGAGATATGGCAGTGAGTTTGTTCTATGACACAAATGGGGAACTTTACATTCAATTCCCAGACGGAGGACCACACTGAGGACACACCACTGCCACGCTCTTTCACACTCATTATCAGAGTGATATGGATTTTCACACTATGTGTTTGTGTGTGTATGTGCTGTGTGTGTGTGTGTGTGTGTGTGTGTGTGTGTGTGTGTGTGTGTGTGTGTGTGTGTGTGTGTGTGTGTGTGTGTGTGTGTGTGTGTCTGTGTTTGTGTGTGTCTGCATGCATGCATGCACAGACTTTGTATTGATACAGGAACTGAACCAGAAACCCAAAGATTCAAGAGGATACACACATGTAGTATGGCTATTAACATACACACATGTAGTATGGCAATTAAGGCAAAGACATATTTTGTAAATGACACAGTACAGTGTGTCTATTCTTCATGAAAATGTGATTCTACTGGCCCCTAGTGCATTAGTCTCCAAGCATCAGTGGATTTGAACTAAAGGGATTACTAAAAAAGAAACTACAATCCAATAGAGCAGCAAGGAAAAGGCACAATAAAGAAGTGAAGAGACAGATGGAGAGACAGATAAAGGAAATACCGGAGAGAGAGAGAGAGACAGAGAGAGGGAGAGAGAGAGAGACAGAGAGAGGGAGAGAAAGAGAAAGAGAGAGAGAGAAAGACAAAGACAAAGATAAAGACACACAGAGCAAAAGAGAGATGAGGAACTGATAAAAGGGTGGAAACATATGGAGAAAGGCATTCAGGGCGGACTTCCAGTAGAATGAGGAAAAAAAGAGATAGAGACCCATGCAGAGAGAGAGAGAGAGAGAGAGAGAGAGACCCATACAGAGAGAGAGAGAGAGGCCCATACAGAGAGAGAGAGAGAGAGAGAGAGAGAGAGAGACCCATACAGAGAGAGAGAGAGAGAGAGAGAGAGAGAGAGAGAGAGATAGAGAGAGAGAGAGAGAGAGAGAGAGAGACCCATACAGAGACAGAGAGAGAGAGAGGCCCACCTCATCCAAGATACGATTTTTGGCTCTGACGATGGCTGTATTCAGAACGTTGATCCATGACTCTTTCTCCTCTGGACTTACAGCCAAAAACACCAGATTGGGAGTCTGGGAGAGAGACAGACAGAGAGAAATGCAGGGAATTGGGGGAAAAGGCAACAAATCAGAAGGGGGTTTCTCACTGTACATCCACAGAGCAGCACAAATCCAGGCTAAGTCTAAAAGTGAATCAGATCTAAATGCTCTTCAGTCCATTGTTACGGAATTAGGACAAAGGAGTGGCGTTATCTTTATCCAGTAGTCAATTAGAGGAAATGTCTGAGTTTTAGCTGTTTTTGTTAAGATTTACCATCTAGCCCTAATTTCTGTATTTTATCATTTCTCTCTATCAGTCTTGTTCACTCTCTCTCTCTCTCTCTCTCTCTCTCTCTCTCTCTCTTTCTCTTTCATATGGGCCGATAGGCAGTGCTTAGTGGCACAAGGACTCCAAGGGTTTTCCATGGTCGCAAATCTCACTCTAAAGAGAGTGTCTGATGTCAACATGGACAATCATAGAGGAGTTTACATTCCACATGTCTGGTAATGGGATTGTCTGGTTGCATGGTGTTGGGGTTCATGTAACAGGGACCTGCCAATCAAAGCCGTTTGTTTATGTCAAATCCCTCACAGCTATATGGCCCCATAATCTTCTAAAGAACCAGCACTCCAGTGCATGCACACATCCGGATATAGACGTGGTGCACGACTAAACTAACTAGACGCAAATGATAGAGGCGTTTGCGTTAAACCCATTGTGTCTTGTGCTATCATGACATAAAAATGACATCTTGATATATCTTTACAGTCAGATTCTGGGATGGAATTCAAACCACTAAAAATGTAATTTCATGCAGGGTTGCATGCATATAATGAATGCACTGTGCTTGGAATACATCGTGTTAAGACAGCTTGTATTTATTTCAGAGAAATATGACAAAGACCAGAAATGAATTATGTGGTTTTCAGCCAACTTCCATTAGGGCTACAAACAATTTGCTGCTGACCTCTTTTTAGTGGGTATTTCTTTTAACTATTAAAGATGCAAAGATGTAGTTTGTAAAAATGCTTCTAGACTTCTACATATATATACATTCCAATTTTCTCAGCATTTCTATTGAACTGTTTCAGGCTGTCTTTACTGCATTTGTTTACATTTCTCCAACTCAACAAATGTAAATAAGTGCATTACAAACAACTGAAACAAACACAGAGAGTACGGAAATATCGGAAATATGCGGAGTATCTGAGATAATGTTGTTTCCTTGTCCCCGTGCAGAATAATTTGACAATAAAAACTACATAGTGTACCTTTAAGGCTATTGTAATGGTAAGGGACATACGGAAATATACTGTCAACACTGAGGGCTCTTAAATTGCTTTGGATTCTTTTTAAACCGAAGCATACATTCATAGGGTGACAACTGAAGAAATGCAGGTAATGTGCTCCATGACGACAACAAAATTAGTTTTGTTTCATGTGAATTTTTATGATTTCTATTTTTCTCAAGGACGTCGTGGGTTACCTCGAAGTACCCTGTGGGATCCACATGGCCCCATTTGTTCTACATCCATGCGTGAGAGCCTGCCAGAGTCAATGCCCCTGATCAATTTTGCATGAGAGATATTGTTATTTCAGAGCAAAATGCATAACTGAAAAATTATGCCTGGTGGCTTTCGGATGACTGCTTTTTATGAAGCGAGCTAACCCTCCTAAGAGCGTGCCTCAGAAATTGTGTTTAAAGAGAACATAAAACAGCAGATATAGGGTTGAAAATACACACAGGATCATGCATGATTATCATTCAACTGTAATTCAAGTGTGGGCGGTTCTAATCCACGTTTTAATTCATTCTGTATGTCAAATTAAATAAGCATTAGATACATCACAATGTAACATGAATATTGTAGCAAGAAGATTGGTGTTTTTGAGTGCATGCATGTGTGAAGCCAGTGTGTGTGTGTTTGAGTTTATGCGTGTCTGTTTGTGTGTATGCGTGTGCGTGCACCTGTGGTTAAGAGAGAGTAGGAGTGCATGTTTAATCTTCTGCATTTGGTACAAAATGTTTTTTTGTGAAAATGGAGCACTTTTGCCTCTTTTCTGGGTCAGTGGACTACGATTAGCAGGATGTGATTTATTCTTTGGTTGATGAGGTCAGACCTCACTCTGTCTAGCTCACAAAGAGAGAGAGAGAGAGAGAGAGAGAGAGAGAGAGAGAGAGAGAGAGAGAGAGAGAGACCACCCACACAGAACCAACCAGCACCTCTGTCCTCAATGACTCTCTGTCCTCAGGCCAATCGCTGACCTCCTGTCTGTCATCTGAGCACTCTGGCTCCTGTCCCCAGCCCACCTCACTGTCCTCCAAGGCTGCAATTGTCGGGGTGACACTGATGACGTTAGCATCCCTCACACCAGTGACCCACACTCTGGATTACATTCCCTGTTTGTGGGGGACGCAGAACTCACCCGGTTCCCAGGCTGCCGGCACCTCAGGAGCGTGAACTTGCTGTGGTTCTTCTTGCTGCGGCTCTTGGCCTTCCTCAGCTCCTCCGAGCGCTCGTACTCTGCCAGGTCGAACACCTCGTGGGTTTTACCATCATCCTTCATCTGTGGACACCAAGAGGGAAAAAGATGCAATAAAACAGTTTTAGAGTTTATCAGGCAATGTCATAGGAAAGGAACTGGCCTTTAGGTGAAGGTCATCTCATTCAAATCTACGGTGTTCTTTTTTTAATAACTAAATGCCATCTGCAGACATATTATGTAAACACACATAAAAACATGCATCTCCTCACAGACACACATGTGCATTTTCCCCCTTCCCCCAACCGCAACACCCACAACACATACATACACACACACACACACGTACACACACACAAACACAGACACAGACACAGACACAGACACACACACACACACACACACACACACACACACACACACACACACAAACACACACACACACACACACACGCACACACACCCACACCCACACACACATTCACACAGACATATTCACACACACACACACACCCACACACACACACACACACACACACAGAGACACACACACACACAGAGACACACACACACAGAGACACACACACACAGACACACACGAGGGGGCTGACCGCTGCTGATCACAACAGAATGTATTAGCCTTTTCCACTGGGAACAGGCTCATTATTCACAGTTGCCATTTAGTTGCATCACAATACAAAGGCACTTCTGCTCGCTGTTCAAACAGTGAAGTATTTTTCCAAATGATGCTCGAGCGCAAGAGTTTCTACCGAGTAGCTCATTAGTTCTTCTACCACGCAGGAAAACGATCCAGTTTGTTGAATACTCTCGTATTTGGAGGGACATAAAATATAATGAATATGTGTTAAAAAAACAGACCATTTAAACATATCTTTTCAAATACCATGAGCAAACTTTTATGCCATCTAAAACCACATCCCCTGGGCTGGTTTAAAGTGTCTTTCATCTCTTTTGTCCCGTCGTGCTCCACATCACTCATGCTGTGACCCCTTCTGTGAAAACTCCTAATTTAGACCCAAATCAATTCTCATTAACCAGACTTATGGGGTGAAAATACATCACTTCATCCAGCCTGAGGGACATCAGGCCCTACAGGGGCCCTCCAGCTCAGGGGTCTGTCTGAAGGGGGCCAGTCACTGGGGACTCAGAGAGACAATCTGTCAGCGGGGGGGACGTCCTTGACGTCTGCGGAGGAAGAGCTTTGACGGGTGGATGGATTAGATCAAAGTTCTATCCGGTTGCTAGGCTTTTACCATGGCAACGGAACAAAGGCAACAAGGGATGCGGCTAATGATAAGACGCTGTACAAGGTGAGTCATGCTGTCAGTCTAGGCGCTGTGATCAAAACGCTCAGTGTGAAATTTGAAAAAGGGACCAAAAGGAATCCATTATCCTGTCTTGAAGACAGACCTGCTGTCGTCTAACTCAAAGTAGGCTGAGGGCATTTAAGTCATAAAATGATAAAGCAAGTTTATGTTTTTGTCATCTTTAGTTTACTTTTTTTGTAGATTTCTACAAAAGGCAACTGAGGAGAAGCTGTGCCAATAATGTCTTTGGTGCACGACACAACATCACGATCCACATTTTCCGTCACGTGAGCATCGTGGGTTTGTGGAGTAGACTGGCCCGGGTTAAATATAGACCCCACTGTCCCAATCCCGCAGCCTGTGGCACCTTCCCCATGGTTAACCATCCTCACAGGGTCACAAATCTGAGAAAGCAGAGACGAGTCAAGTGCGAGAAAGCCCCTCCAAACGCTAATATGGGGCAAAAGACCCCCTCGAGGACCGGCGCTGGGCGCTGAGCATGCAGCGCATCAATATTTCAGTCCCCTGCTGTTGCACAGCAAGTTTTTAGGCAGGGGGCCATCTTGATCTGTGGATTAACCAGCTCCAAAAATAACCCAGCAGCCCCCAAGACTGCAGCCATGGAACAGGAAACACAAACAGAGGCAGAACATGCACAGCATGCATGGGGTAACGCATGATTAAAAGGAATTCGCATTGTTGAGGAAATACAATCTTTGAGGAAATAAGACCCCTTGGTAGAGTAGATGCTGTATACAGTATGGATACATTATGAACTGCTCACACAATCAAATGTACTGCTTTGCACATGAATGACTTGCACAGTCATATGACACATGCTACAATTACTGTGTTTTGATGTATGCAGATGGTGTTCATTACTTATGAGCTACTAACACTGACACGGTACTATGCTTCTTAATGTGCGGCACAACTGTACACATTCTATTCTCCAATGACTTGAACATATAGGACAGCGCTTCAGGTACGATGAACAATCTGTTTATCCATGTGTGACAGCGAGAGGAGCCTTGGAGGTCTCTCTGTAGCACAGCGGTTACGGCTGCGAATCAGGCTGATGTGAAGTTAATACCCTGTAATCAAAGCCGCCAGAGGTTTTATTTTTACATAAACCGACTGGGCATTAAAGGGAGAAAATGGATTAGAGGCGCGCTCGGGAGGCACGGCAGGAGGGTTGAGCTGGCACTCTGTTTAAAGCTGGGGGACTGACTTACATTCACATCGACGAGGAGACTCTCAAAATAACGCCGTCGCCGCTGAGATCGTCGTTGTCATAAGAGGACTTGTTCTGCGTGCGAGGCTTGATTGGTCTGCCGGGGGTTATTATGGGAGTCAGTGGCTCAAACCACTTACCTTGGTTTTCAATACCAAAGCTATTACATAAACTACACCATCTGTTTCAGTCAATTAGGTTACAGCATGAGGAATTAGTACACTTCATGCATATACAGTATTCAACTGAAGTGAGCACATCCCTGTGCAATATCACATAAATGTCAAATGATTCAAAATTGTATCGCCTTACAGTAATTGCATTAAGTTGAATAGTAAGTGGAGAGCAGTAAACTAACTGTTTAGATTTACTATATTAAAAACTACAGGATCCACAGAGGGAATTCAATGCAACAAAACTGAGGTTTGTTCAATACTTGAAGATAGACTCATCAGTTACCAGAGCTGCACACATTTCTGGAGCGATATTCTGACATTCTTCATCTTGGGGGTCATCTTGTCAGCCAATATTTTGGTATCTTCACAAGCATTCATGGTGCCATTTATAAATGCCATCTCCCCAACACCTTTGGCACTCATTCTGCCCAATACCATCACACTCCCACCTCCGTGCTTCCCTGTCGGACTATGATGAACCCCATGCTGGATCCCAGCCGAACAGCTCTTTGGCACAAAACTGCAAGATTAAACTTTGCTAAAGGACATGAAAAGAAGACTGGGAGCACATTCTTTGGTCAGATAAGATCAAGATAAACGTGTTCGGCATAAATTGATAAATAACAAGATCAATTGGCAAATAACAAGATAAATTGGTGCGGTGTCATCGTATTGCAGTGCTGGTTTAATCCTCCGGTGCCCTGGTTCATATTCGCCAGTAAACAAACCCCCCACCATATAATCCAGTTAGGCAAAAGATGGCTCAGAAAATGCGACGTAATGAGTATTGAGGTGCTGCCACCTCAATTCCGAATGACAAACATTTCAGACAATGAGACAAATAAGGTCCTTCTTCCCAGTTTCATGCTGTGTCTCAGCAGCATGCAACCCATTCATGTTCAAAGGCTGTTTGAGAGCTCTGACTGTTTCATTACATCCACAGTGACTAGACTGCACTGATAATTATGTCAGCTATTAATATTGTAGTCATTTAAAAAATTAAAGCCATTATTAATGCAGTCACTTAAAAAAACAAGTATTGGAGATATATATACATGCATGTTTTTCTTTCCTCTACAATGATTCGTCTTACCTACGTGAGTAAACATCTAAAACATCGCACAGTGTTTGCATATTTCTTTCCCCCATCCGTTCGTCTACAACACATACTGTGAGCTCATGAATGGATTTACATGCTGGGGGGAAAAAGTTCAATGCTTCTCCCCAACTCCACTGAGGACTGTCCTATATACACAATGCACAGAATGCACTGGCCCATGCGATGCTGTGAAAACCTCAGCCATTTCCACCCATCTATAAGCACCGCTGCGATCAATAATTCACACCGCAGAGAAACAGAGTGGCCGTGTGAAAGCTCTTAAAACAGCCTTTAGGATGCTCCACTGTCCCTCCACATGCTGCTAGCATCCTGGATGAGCCGGAAGCCAGCGGCTTCACCAGCAGGAGCACCCGGGCTGGAGAACACGCAGTTCCCCTATTAAAACTGCATGGGGTACTGAGAGAGAGAGAAAGATCACGTCACCAATATGTACGGGGAGGTGACCTCACCCAGGGTGGAGGTCCTGGAGAGCAGTCACAAGTACAAACTTGCTTGATTAAGCTCATTCACACATACACACACACAGTCACACATGCTAAGTTCACACACACACACATACACACACACACAATCACACACGTTCACACTCACTCACTCACTCACTCACTCACACACTCACTCACACACACACACGCTCACTCACTTACTCACTCACTCACTCACTCACTCACTCACTTACTCAGTCACTCACACAAACACACACACAAACACACACACACTCAAACTCACTCACACACACACACAAACAAACACAAATGCACTGACACAGATGTACATAAAACACTCAAGTACAAGCGTTTGACACACAAACTAGGGCTAAAGAAGGACACACATGCAAGATGCATGTCCAGACACTTATGCAAACATAAATAATGTGTATGCATTTAGATGTCTTGGTGTGAGGAACCTCAGTCTAGACTGGCAATGACTCTGCAATGGAACAGCAGGAACTGTCTCAGCCTAATGAGCAGTTCCATAGTTTAGTAGTGAAGATGAGGGTTTAACTACAAGCCCAAAATACCTTTCCCAACTACTTCTTATATGACCTGCTGGGTCAAATTACGTCAACAAATTATTGGGTGCATCATTTAATGTTTGGCAAATGTGAATGATTAAATAAAGACCACTTGAAAAATACTCATTTCATTATGCAAGGTATTTGAGACATCTAGGATCAAGACCCAGTTATTGAGAATACAGAGAGCCTACTGTGAGACACAACAGTCACACAGCACAACTTCACAACAGAAGAGGCTCAGCAGGGACTCCAATCAAAATGTCTTACAGACATCGACATGAAGGGAACATGAGAAGCTAAGTGGCTTTGGGGGCGCAGTCGAATTTCAGGAGGAACTCCCCCGAGTGGGGGGGATTAACAGGTGTACACAATGGCTGACATCCAGAGAAAAGGCACAACACAGCCTGACAGAAAGAGCAATTTTCAGGAAACATGTAATTGACTACAGATATATTTGGAAATATATACAGTATATACAAGGGAGACAAATCATGAATCTTGTTATCAATGTCATTAAAAAGCTTGTCTCTTTTGATATTCATTTTTAAAATGCTTATCACCCAAACTCTGTGTTTTTTACTGGCCTGTGCCTAAGCATGGTTGCTTACTTCTTAACACTTCCCTTTCATAATTGAACACTTAAACATTGAGGCAGAGGAAAACAAAACAAGATGACTGGCTACTGTATCAAATATTACTCCAAGCAGTGATAAGCCTATGATTCGGTCTGCCAATTTTGCAACAACATTATTAGCCACAGACATCACACTAAAGTGCAGTGTATCATGTCTCCACTGCCAGCTCTGATTAAATCCGTTCCTGTCAGTTACCCTGTCAATGTTGACTGAGATATCACCAAGAATCAGGTGATGTCATGGAGAACGCTATCTACCCTCTGAGAGGCAGGTAATCTACTGAGTCAGACAAGTGTGTGTGTGTGTGTGTGTGTGTGTGTGTGTGTGTGCTGGGGCACAGAAGAAAAGCTCATCCTACACTAGCAAGCGCACACATGAATCAGCATGTACCCAACGCAGGCATACTTAAGGGGACGGACAGAGAATCCTAGTCGGCAGCAGGCAGCATAACAACACTCAAGAGACACCAACCGTAAAACTGTGATAAGGCCTGTAGCAGGGCCGAATGCAGAGAGGGTAAGAGAGGGTAAGAGAGCGCACTGTAAGTGCTTAGCCTGCGTGGTGCCTCCTAGCGAGATGCAAATGCTCCTCGTTCATCTTCAGGGCTCACGGGAACTCTGTTTGTGCAAAGTTCACATTTAAATAATGCAGCGCCATTCATCAAATGCAATGAAACATTTATCTAATAATTCCGCTAATAAAGCCTGCACGACTGAACGGTAGAACACAGCTCTAAAGTTGCATCATTACCCGTCATTATGACTTCACCTTAGTTACATATAGCAGAGTCACACAGTCACGCAGAGCACTAATTGCCTCTGAGAGTTACCACTGGGCACTAGTCATCCACTGACCCCTTGCCGACCAGAACTGTAAAGTATTTCACTCCGCTCATTACTGGACTGCATCACACATCAAGCAACAAAGACCTCAGATCAGCTCATTCATAGTCCTTTCACTATACCATAGCAATAATGGCATCTATAGAGAATCGTTTAGCCACAGAAAGGCCTTTGTCCGCACTAAAGGGGGGGATGAGTGTGTGCAGGGAGCTCGTCGGAGGGCTTACAGTAAATGAGAGCTGAGGAATGTAAGACAGCCCGGCCTGGAAGTAGGGGCTTTCGGTAACCTCTTTAGACCTCTGTGCTGACACAGCATGCCTTGTAAATTGAATTTATGTGGGATCACAGTGAGAGCGAGACAGTGATGCTGCTTCACCCAAAACAACTTAGAGAGGGGCATTAACTGTGCCCGTGTCTGGGAGAGGGACTGTGATTGTGAACGTTTGATTAATGTGTACTGTTATACAGGGCGCAATCTGGAACCGTTAATGGCTCCAGATATATCCGTAAAAATGCACTTAAAACAGTTAAAAAAAAGACAGTGATTTGTTTATAGAAGGTTTTTTGGATGGTATAGGTACATCACTGTCTAGGGTGTGAAGAACTCCCGGTACAAGGGACATTTAGTCATCACAACAGCTCTTTAAATAGAGTGCTTCTCTGAGTATTAGTGCATGTCTGTAGAGTTGGATTTTAAGACCTTTTTAATTTAAGACCATTAAAAGAATAATATAAATTGGACTCGTGGGCAGGGCCGTCCCTGACAGTGTAGGAGCCCAAGGGGAGACTTTACTTTGGAGAGTTCTGTGGACACTCGCTGACCACATAGAGGTATCTAGTTATCTGGTCTAGGTTAGGAGTTATCTGGTCTCACAACGTGTGCTGGTAGCCTACTTGTTTTTGAGAGTGTAAACCCTCCAGACCAACCCCCACCCATCAAATCCCAGATTTGATTGGTTAGACATCCTGTCACTTGCTAGACTAATACTAGCAAACCCTTCAGAATCACTTCAGAAGGGCAATGAGCAATAGCTCAGCAGCCGAGTAGAAGGGCGACATTAGTCTATAGTCGTCATGAGAGGGTGCACCTAAAAAAAAAAAAATGTTTAAGTCTTCTGTGGGGCCCCTCTGGCATTTTGCACCCTAGGCAACCGCCTTGGGCGCTTATGTCATGGGCCACCCCTACATATGGGTATTACATGTCATCTGAGCAGCTGCTGCCAATGACAGCCTGTGTTAGGTATGTAATTGAGTTTACATGACATGGATCTCTGTTGTTCGTCTGAACAATGAGAGAAGGTGCCTTAAAAGAGATGGTCTGTGATCTTCATGATGCTCTCAGCTCTCAGCTCTAAGCCTTAGATGAAAGGAAGTGCAGGCACGTATTGTGTTATGATAGCTGAGAAAAAGAAAGAGAGAATTTGGGACTGGGAATAGCAAAGTTTGCCTGTATTTGTGAGTGTGTGGGTTTGTGTGTGTGTGTGTGTGTGTGTGTGTGTGAGAGTGTGAGTGTGAGTGTGAGTGTTAGTGTGTGAGTGTGAGTGTGAGTGTGAGTGTGTGTGTGTGTGTGTTAGTGTGTGAGTGTGAGTGTGTGTGTGTGTGTGTGTGTGTGTGTGTGAGTGTTAGTGTGTGTGTGTGTGTGTCTGTGCTTATGTATGTATGTGTGTACAGGGTGTTTGTGTGAATGTTTAGGTGTGCACAGATGTCCGCGAGCAGAGCAGGCTTAGCAGAACAGAAGCCTTGGGGACCCTCCAGCACGGGAGCGCGGCACAGCTGTGCACCTCCTCCCCTCTTTCATCTCTCTTAACTCGGTCTCAAAAAACTGCAGCTTCTGCTCAGGCAGCTCACGGCGGGGGAGCACGTGAAAACCAGGCCACGGCGATAAACTCCTTTTAAAAGCACATTTAATGTTTTAGCACAAAATAGAAAAAGGACAAAAAAAATGGGAAGAGTGAAACTAATACCGCTTTTGGCTTGGCTGCAGGGTTTCCCATTGAAGTGCTGAGGTCCTCCACAGGAGGAGCTGTGATATCCCCAAAAAATCTCTGCTTCAAAAGCACCCCAGGGCTGTTTCTGATAAGAAAGACGAGGGGCTGCAAGTTTGGATGTCCTCATGTGAACTATATATGACTGGCCTTTTTTCATTAAAGCCATCTAATTTGTGTTTTTGTTTGTGCACTTTAAAATATATTTTGCCAAGTGAACCATGGATTTAATTATACTAATGCACACAGCTTCAAATGGGCCTGAAAATGGATTATGTTAAGGGGGGTGGGAAAAAAACCTTTTGCCGCCCTTAAAGTGAACCCAGCTTGGAATTTATTCATGTGTGTTTGTCCAGATAGATTATGAAATCTGACACGTGATGTTTGTATAATTTTGTTCATTTTACAGTTGAACTGTTTCACTCTGGTAACATGCCACACCTGAGCAGGCCAAGAGCATGTTTCCTCTGAAGTGCACACTCTGAAGTGCACACTCTCTTTGAGGTCACCACTGCAACTTGATCTCAGAACAGATTAAATGTTATCATTCCTGACACAGTTCAAAAGGTAGCAAAGCACAGACTGTAACATGACTGCAATTACGAGGATATATTATTATATTATATTATATTATATTATAATTTCAGACTGTTTCATTCTACTACAAATGAAATGCCTACATAACGTTTGAAAACAAAAACATTTACAAATAAGAAAATACCCCTGCCCTATAGGATGCTTCTGACATGTTTTGTCTGCTATTTAAACTGAAAGTAATTTCAGCTGTCAAATCAGTATCTATGGTTACAGCTTGGGGGTGGGGCAAAAACTCATTTCCATATGCTTGTCATTACTAGGTCAGGCTTTGAACTGATGGCACTGTCATGGCGTGGGAGAGATGAAAGGTAAAATAAGTAAGTTGTGTTTGAAATTCTGAAGCAGCTGAATGTGCGTTCAGCTACCAATAGGACAGGGACGATATATTAACAACGCTGAGTTCATGCCGTATCAGTGAGCGCATAAGGCCAGCTCCTGTTGTGTTTTGTAGCTGTCACCACAATAGGCTTTTGCGGTTCAGTGAATCACACGCCCAAATGACGGCTTCTGCAGGCACACACGCAAAATCATCTTCGCTCTAGAAGAAGCCCGAGTTAGCTCAGTTAATGCATCCATAGTGAAAGTACCACACGCAAGAAGTTGGCAGAGGTCTGCCATGCTCTTTCAGACAACTTACCTCCTTTTCAAATATATACAAATGGTCTCCTTTTAGCATCACAAAGCGGTTTTTCCATATTTCTCTGAAAATCCCTCTGCCACAGAACTTGCGAATCCAGCCTACTTTATCCGGTTGCGACGACAGCTGGTTGGCATCTTGGAGACCCTGTTCAGAGAAAAGAAGCTTGTCAGTGCGCCGCGAAGCTTACATAATATGTGCGTGAAGTGTTAGGGCGCCGTCCACAAAGACGGACTTATACATCACTCATTTCCCATGCTGCCATTAAATTGGTTACCTAATCCGTTACTGAGAATTTAGATTGTGCTGTTAAGAGGAGGCTATACATTTAATTGGAGGTGTCGTTCAGGGTGTGGCTAATTAAACATTTCCGAGAATGTACACAAGAACAACGAATATCATAATATTAATAACTTCAAAAATGGAATATAATCACGTGCATCAATTTATTTTATACGTTGTCTTTTGTAGGCTGCGGTCTATTGGTTGTCTATAGGCTACAAATTATATTAAACAACCCGGCATGGTTAGCAATCCAAACACGCAAAACGGATGCTGCCAGAGACATCTGAAAGATTGACTGTTTAAAGGCAGCTGGGGGCTCTCGCCAACGTGCTAAGATTATCAGCATCTGTAGCTGTGCCTTCAGGATGCTGAAAGAGGCATTAACACATTTATGTAACACACCGATGTAATGCTTTGGTGAGATAGCTTACCCTTTTCGTCCCATTGCTTTTCTTCATGATGAATGTAGTCTCCACACTTGTAGTCCAATGAATTTCTTTGCTTCCCTGTTTTCTCCAAAGCTGTATCAAATTATAACTACAGAACGTGTTGTTTTTTTGTGTGTGATGTCCTTTTGTTGTGACTTGCTTGTCTCCTGCACTGCGCTTCTGATGAACAGTTTTATAATGTGACTTAGGCGCGGCGCTCGTTCATTGCGCTGTGTGGGAAACGTCCTGTTCTACGGATCGCAGAGCTCGAGCATTGTCTTCCCACTGACATTCGTACGACAGCCTCCGAAGCGCACTCTGTGCTCCACGTTGAATGACTGAAGGGGTATTCCTATATATAGGGCTCGACTGCTCCATCTATTGCGCTGGCTGGGCTGTCACCGTGATGTCACCAATTAGGCGCGGACGAAAACGCGTGTATTTTCTTCCTGACCTGAACTGAAGAGGTTTGATCTACTGAAGTGATGGATAAGGCTCTTCTTGGAATGCTTTTTGTTAAATAAAAGGCTGTAATACTTCAAATTATTGAAAAATTACACAGACTAGATGTCACATCTAAATATAAAATGCCGTTAGGTCATTAGGTTGTCATTAGATTGTGCATCACTGACATCAATATGAGTGCCCTCAAATCAGTCAGCACTTTCGTGATTTAACCTTCCCTGGGGCACCCCTGTCATGGAGATTACAGTGGTGATGATGATGATGAAGATGGCAGAGCAAAGATGCTCTTACTTAGTTATCCTCAGTGAAGCTCTGTAGTAATCCTAATTTAAAAAAGCATGTTCTCTCTAGTGTTATTTACTGCTAGACAACTAAACCTACTTATTTTAAACACATTTTTTTTCTATTGTGATCATTTGCTCCTGTATGTTCTTCATTACTGGGCCCGTTTCCTGGCTCCCGTGGAGAAGACACACGGCAGACATGAACACGGACAGACAGACCACGCCGCTGCTCGGCTCTTCCTCGGTGAGAGTGACACAAATTGACCAAATTGTGCCATAGCATGACTCATATGCCTTTGGTTCAGTCAGGGGTCAGCGGCTCCACATTTAAGAGAAAAAGCCTTGAGGTCTTTTTCCGCATCCTCCATTTCCCCCCAGTTCATCAGTAAACAAAACAACCAAATAACCCAAGTGTGCCCCTAATACTGACTCTCCATCCCCCTATCCATCCCCACCCAGTAGCCTCCACAATGCCAGTGGAATGCCAGTGGAATGCCCAGTCAGGCTTTGGAGAAGAGTGATAAACCAAGGTGTCACTAAGATGATACTCAAAAGTGTGTGAAACCACAGTTAATCAGATCCTAATATCTATTTGACTGCCTGTTAATACTCGGTCACATATTGCCAATTGGGTAATTGGCATGTTTGGGGGGAAAAGGGGTTAGGGTTAGGGTACGGGTTGATTTCGGGGTTATGTTTAGTGTTGGGATTAAAGCTACACTCTCACACTGGAAAACACCCACTGCCTTAACAGAACATGAAGCTTTAAAGAGGAGGACGGCGGTCTAGCTTTGAGGTCCGGTGTAGCTGGCCGCGGCAGGCAGCGGTTGTTTTTGTTGACGTGGAGAGGATTAAGGGCTGAGAGACTGGGGGGGAGGGGACGGCTTAGTCAGGATGCAATGAGATGTAAGCCAGGGTGCCTGTGAGCACAGAGGACATGACTGCTGGTGGTGCAGCCGCTAGGTGATGATGTGCAGAAAAAGGGGGTGGGGGGGGGGGGTATGCGATCTGGGGGGGCGGAGGGCTCGTATCGGTCATAGCTATGAGCTCACACAATCTGATGATGAAAGTCCATTTCAAATACTTCCCTCCTAGTATACTGACATTTCCATTGTAAAATACTCACAGTAAAGATTTATTTCCTGCAAGACAATATGCATGATAAACTGTACAAAAGCACCGGGAAAAAAAGGTATACACAGAAATGTACACACATCCTTAGGAGGAAAAACAAATAAACAAAAGAAAAAAAAAAAAACATGTACATGGGGTCCTTACAGCAGTAGTTATTTAAAATGGACTCCGATTAGATCAACTCTGTAGTGCATCAGTTATCCAGTTAAGATGGCCTCCCCCACAAGACTATTGAGAATCACAGGTCACCATTTGCATGATTTTGTTCTTGTGTAAAACTGATAAAAGAAAACACAAATAAAAGCAATAACTGTTTACCAACCAAGTCATACAGTGAGCCTTGTCTGCCATGACCTTGTGGAAGTGTTGGATGTGCCCCTTTAAGCTTATAAGTATCATAACGGAGGCAGTACTTCTTTTGAGATGACAAAGTCTCCCAAGCAAATAGGAGAGAAATCAAGGCATGCAAGACATCATCTGTGTGGTGTAACAGGTTGAATAACTTGTTCAGTAACAGTAAAGGTGGTATGGTGTTGGATAGTTGGGTGTGTGTGTGTGTGTGTGTGTGTGTGTGTGTGTGTGTGTGTGTGTGTGTGTGTGTGTACTGATTTATTTGAACAGGTTACAGTTACTTTGTAAGGTTATCAAAAGAAATGGTGGGTTTGTTTCACTTGACTCTAATTCTACTCCAAAATTCAGCTTTTTTTTCTTTATCTGGTGGATGGATGGATGGAGGTGATTTGAGGCTGTGAATACAACAGATATTGTAGTTGGAGGAGTGTTGAGTGTGAGCAGAGAAAGTTCATATCCATAGTCAGAGTACCCATGTCTGAGATCAGAGAGGAATGTCTATGAGTGAAGGGATTCAGCTCAGAAACGAACGTGTGTGTGTGTGTGTGTGTGTGTGTGTGTGTGTGTGTGTGTGTCAACGTCGGTTCGGGTTACGACCCATTCCTTGTGGGTGTCCACTCTGGCCTCCACTGCTTGCCGACCTCACTTCCTCCAGGAAGCTGTAAAAAAAGAAAAACACAAGACTGAAAAATTCACCAAGCCAACACATTTCACCACATTTCGCTCTCAATCTGAAAGATTCATCATCAGCTCCTTTAAGGCCCCGTGCACACGGAGTCTAGGTTGCCTGAACCCGGATTCATTTTTCACACGGATCCACTTTTTAATCGCTTGCACACGGAGCAGGGTCAAGAGAAATTTGCGTGCACATGAACCCAGCGGATCGGATTGAATCCGCTGTAGTACATCCCCCACGCCTGTTGGTGGCGCTTTAACGGTGCTACAGACAACTGAAGAAAACGGAGAAGAAGACAGGAGCATGCTAATAAAGTGACATATGACACCCCATATGACATTTGGACCCCCGATTCGAAGGACTGCGGATACGCGGATACAGTGATACAGTGTGCGGATACAGTGCGTTCGTCTGCACGATAGGGCGATCCGGAGACATTTCTCTCCGGGTTCAGGCAAACTAGACTCCGTGTGCACGGGGCCTAAAGCACATCCATCTCCCTCACATCAATTAAAAACCACGCACCCTGCTGAAGTCAATTACAGAAACATCCAGCGCCGTGTTGTTTATAAACAATACATCAATCCACAGCGTGAAGAGGGAGTCTGAGTCCCTGAACAATAAAAACCGAGTTCAAACGAGGACTCTGGACTCACTGAACCAAATCAGGAAAAAAAATGGCACAGCCATGGCTTTGTGAGTGACACACATACTGTAACAAGCATGGCACACCAGGCCTTGAGGATAGAGGCTGGAGCCTGTGCACGGCGGTGTGCCAACGAGCGGGACATTGGCATCAGTCTGTGTGCCAGTCGTGAGTGTTTAGAGGAGGGGAGCTGATCTGGGGCAGAGGATCCCCGCAGAGGGCACAGGGCTGGCAGACATCAGATTGCCACGTTCAGATTGGATTAGCGGCCCGCTAGGCTGCGCTCGGCCGAGGCTGCAGACAATAGGCTCACAGCCTTGCCCACCAAACTGACAGGAGACAGACCGCAGCACTTCACAAAGACAACGTCCC
>NC_045170.1:8466849-8571849 GCF_900700415.2 Clupea harengus | reverse complement strand
TATTTCTTGCATAACCAAGATGCTACCCTATCTTTACTCAAGTAAACAGCCAAACAAGATGATTATCAAAGCAATGGCACTACAAGATGAGATAAGTACTTTAAATTCTGTATTTCTCAAAATCAATTACTGTTAAAAAAAACAAGAGAAAACACACATTTGTATTTTAATTCAAGAGTTAAGTAGCCTATACAGAACTATACTGATGATTGGTCAGAAGTGGGGGTGACGCAGACAGGCTCATCTGTGGTGGGGGGTGCTTCTTGTGACTCCCATGGTGAGCCAGGACCCCTAATGCCCAAAATAACATGCCCCCCGGGACTGGCGTGTGGTGCTTTGTGTGCCAATTACTACTGTGCTATTAGAGGCATGTGTGGATCAAATGAAGTGTGCCCATTGTGTGCATTAGAGTGTGTGTGAGCTTAACATCTCCTATGAGTATGTGTGTTTCTTACCGGTCTCTGAGGGAGCTCGGCCCCAGGTATGGGAACTGGCTGTCCTTCAGTCGACCTTTAATCAGCTGGTCCAGAGTGTCATGCAGCAAGGGCTGGTGCTGAGTGTACACATTCTCAACTCCCTACACAGACACACACACACACACACACACAGACACAGACACAGACACAGACACAGACACAGACACGCACATACACACACACACACACACAGACACAAACACGTCTTGTTTTTATCCCAAGTAACTATAGAGGTAGAATATATCACGAAGAAACAGCTATTCAAGAATGCGTAGATCATTGCACCTGCTACACGACTAAGTGTTCTTTTGTGCCTGGCAGATATCTGTGGGAGGCTCATTAATTCATGTTCCAGTGCATTGAAAACATAACTGTTAGACCTATGAATAGAATCCAAACAATATACAGATCTTTTCACAGCTAGACACAGCTACACACACTGGAAGACAGCATCACACAAACAAGCTTCCACCAGACAATTACACACACTTACATAAACAGACTTCTATCAGCACTGGAGAAGGAAGACCATACATTATTGACAGGGAATCCTGTTTAAAATTCCCATCAGGGAGAGAGCAGCCAACTGGAAGTCTACCTTGAGCCCTTTGAAGAACTGCTTAGTGATGGCCACAGCGTCTGTGGGGGTGATGAGGTCACTTCCTCTCACTCGCTTGCCTCCGTACTCCACCACGGACTGAATCATCTGGAACAAATGATTTATGGCTAATGAGGCAGACACATTTATATAAACACACATACCCCTGGCAAAGGATATGGGTGAGGCTTCTTTAATGCGTGTGTGACTGTGTATGCATGTATGTTGTATGTTCTGCGAAAGCATACGAGTTTGTACTCCGTTGAGCATGTATGTTTGTTAAGCGTGCCTTTTTTCTGTGACTGCGTGCCCTCTGTGATGCATGTGTCTACACGCATGTGCATCCTGTGTGGAGCCCCCTCACCTTGCGGTTGCGCTCCGACACACCCTTGCGCTGCAGGTCGTCCATGAGCGAGGACAGGATGTTGTTGCTGTGCTTCTCGTAGCGCAGGGCGTAGAGCATGACCAGCCGCGCGGCGTCCAGGTCACACACCCGCGGGTGCTGCAGCAGACGACGCACCATCTGCGCACACACACAAGAGGCAGGGCAGAGAAAAACGTTAAGAGCGGTACGACGTCATTATATTATAGCTGTGAATGGTGTTATAAAACCATTCAAGTTGAATAGCTACTGAACACCCATTTCTACACCTCTGAGACATTATGCCTCATCAACAAAAGGACATTTAATTTTGTGTGTTGTATGTTTTTATTTATTTTTGCACTTGTGATGTATTTATTTCTTTCAGGTGTGTTTGTGATGCACCTGTATGTGAGTGTAAGGGTTGTGGTGCTGATGCATCTGTATGTGAGTGTAAGTGTTGTGGTACTGATGCTGATGCATCTGTATGTGAGTAAGTGTTGTGGTGCTGATGCATCTGTATGTGAGTGTAAGTGTTGTGGTACTGATGCTGATGCATCTGTATGTGAGTAAGTGTTGTGGTGCTGATGCATCTGTATGTGAGTGTTAATGTTGTGGTGCTGCCTGACCTGTTGCGCGTTGCTGTGGTCGTTCTGGCAGGCCAGCTCCTGCTCCACCTCGGACACCTCCATCAGGCAGCGCTCGCTCACCAGCCGTGACAGCTCGCCCACCACCGTCACGTGCTTGGACACGTGGCCCGACATCTTCTTAAACTGAGGGTAGTTTTCTACGAAGGCCTGTAGAATGTGCCGGCCCACATAACATTAAAATGTAAAAAAAAGCATTGGGCTTCAAAGCAAAGCAAAGAAATGTGACATAAGACTATGCATCTGTGAAGGACAAAAACAAATGAAAAAGTCCTTTTATGTCTTTTTGCACTTACGATAAATGGCCTTGAGATCAATAAGTGGGTACGACTTTTGTAGATTTGTCAATACTCTGTGTGCAGGTTCACCACTAGCTTAACAGAAACCGCTCTGTATGACAAATTATGGCCCACATTTGAAAGCCCACAGAGCCAAGACTGATGATACCTGAAAGGACTGTGGTATGTCTCACCTTCATGTCGGTAATGGACTCCAGTTTCTGCTGGCCTTTGGGCTTCTTCTTTTGAAAGTCCTCCATCAGGTTCCTGATGTTGGTTCCAATCTCACCAAAGTTCAAGTACAAATTCTGTTTTGCAAAAGAAAATCACGCACGGGACCAGAAATGAACTACTAAGCAACTCCATCTCTGTCACTAAAAACAGAGAGAATGAAACAGAAAAGCGAAGGACGGACAGAAAAAGACATTTAGGACCTACATTGGCATAGAACTCATCGTTTTCTGCGGAGAGCACAACCTCTCGCAGGTCTTTGCTGATGCCTGGAACTCTGGACAAATCTATGCGGTTGTTGTTCAAGCCCAGGAGCTCGTGCACCATGGCCTGATATGTCCACTAGAGGGAGTATAAATAGACCAGAACTTCAGTGATCTAAAGAAATTACTCATGCAATTTTTTTTATAGTATAATGATAAACATGGAGGGCATTTACAGTTCAGATGGGCTTCAGCTGTTGTAATGCATCTGCGCTTTGTTTTCTGTTTCACTTCAATTTGCACATTAATCATTTAAGATTCTGACTTTTACAAATAGGCTTTTGCTCGGTTGCAATTTCCCTATTTGATTCAGTTTCTGATGAAATCTGAGCCAATCCTCTGAAATCTCAGATGCCTTGTGCACAAGAATGAACGCACAAAGGGTACAACTAGACAGATAAAACATTGGGCTCTGGCAGCCTCTAGTGGCATTTCACTGCCATTACCCATCTGAACTGGGACGCGAGGAATGCAGAGGTACGTCAGTAAGGTGCACTGTAAAAATATACACCTAGCTCTGACCTGGTTGAGGAGAGGGGTGATGGCGTCATCATTCCGGTCCAGAATGAGCAGCAGTGGAGGCACTTCTGTCTTTCTAAAGTCAAACAGCTCGTACTCCTTGGTAATAATTTGCTGCGCGAGAGAAAGAGGAAAACTGTTTTTAAAATGGCATACCATAACATGTTTGTGTTTGTAGAGTAAGTGGAGTGGACATATTGAGGAAAGTGTGCAAATATATACATCCTCAGAAACAGAAAAAATAATGTTTGTGAGTTAATGAGTATGAGACAGTGAGTAGAGGAGGGTGTTTAAAGTTATATAGAGTAGAGTGCATGAATGATTTCTAGGCAAACATGAAACCATAAGCCAATGCATTACTTGCATGTCATGCTCTAGCAACTTGCCTGGATGCATGGTATCTAGTGACTGTATAGTGGAGAGATACGTTTTTGTCTGTCTGCATTTGTGTCTGTGACAGAAAGAAAGCTTGTTTCTGTGTGTGTGTGTGTGTGTGTGTGTGTGTGTGTGTGTGTGTGTGTGTGTGTGCGTATTTGAATAGTGCAGCTTTTTGAAGTCATAGCAAGGGAAGCTAGTTTGGCACTACTTCCACAAAGAGCTGTTACTGTGACTCAGCCAGTGACTGTGGACTTGGTGATACCTTCACAGACTCTGCAAGCCTCTTGGCCATGTCTGAGGACAGCTGGTAGCGGATCATGGGGCATTTCTTCAGGGCCAACAAAACTGACGTCAGTCCCTGGGTGGTACGACCAAGCATACTAGGCTCCCAGCTACGACCCTGATCACCAACACAAAGATAGGCATCGGAAAACATGACCATAAGAAGTCAGATGACACTACGCACTTACAGTTAAACAAAATAAAATTACATAAGGTACATACATTTGTATTATATGGTACAATTCTCAGTCTCGAACAGTCCTCCCTTTAAGAGGCACAGATTATCAAACAGACGTTGGCCACAAATAGTGAAAAGGTCAAGTGTCCAAAACTATGTTCCAGAATATAAGAATTGGTCCAACTCACTCTGGCTACTCCGCTGAGGTTGAGAGAGAACACGTGAGGGTTCACAGCAATGAAGTCCCCATAGAACTCCTGTGAGACGGAAAATAGCTCATAATTCATTGCATACAAACTACAGCCTACATTTATTACAACATAAACTAAAAAAAAAAAACCTAAGACGGTTCTCTGGGGAATTGTGTTTGTTGGCACAAAGTTGCCACATGTAGGAGCAGGGATTCAAAGGAGCACACCTGCATCTCTGCCACCACCTCTTGTTCATCAGCTTCCGCTAGGGCTTTCACCTCACTCTTACTGATGACGTTACTGAAGTCTGCAGAGAAACCAAACAGAGCATGGAGTGAATACTTCCATACAGACCCTGAGTCTTCATACTACTACTACTACTACTACTACTACTATGCATCGTTGTAATTCTTGATGAAAATGTGATGTCACAGCATCACTCATACGAGGTAAAATCCTAATAACACAATCTGATGGCAATAACATAAAGTCACAGGAGAAAACAAATCAACTGACTCTAATACTATTTCTTACAGATGAAGTAGACACTGTATTTTGGCCGCCGCAGCTCTTGAATCAGATGCTCCACATTCTCCTGCAGATTGAGAAGTTTTAGTGTGAAGTCATCAACATATGAATGATTAACTACACTATTCACTGCATTAAGCCTACTGCTGTGCTAGGGATGCAACAAATAATGGTGACTTGCTGAAATAATGAAGAGGGTACCACCTTAGTTGGTCGAAGGTAGCAAATAGCCTTGAGATGCTTCATGCTGTCTCGATTCTGTGAATCAATGCGTTCAAAAAGGTAGACTTCCTTCTGTAAGATCTCTGACTGAGTGTAGACGACACTGACGATGCTGGTCTAGTGTGGAGTGGAGGCAAAACAAACATTAATGCGAACCCAGACCTGTCTGTAAACGTCTACAAACAGTCTATTGTAGATACCCAAGCGTGTTCTGACTAAATCATTATATTATAATTATTTAATCATTAGATCATATGTTACTCTGCATCTTTCGTGGGCTATTACAGAGCCTTATTTTATTACTATTATAAAGCCTATGTATAATGAAGTTGTAAATAAGCTGCTAAGTGCTATCGTCTTAAGTGTAGCCTAAAATGCAACCTTCAAGTCAAAGCAATGGCAAGAACATCTTCTTAAAGTTTACCCATTCAGGCTCATACATGTAATTCAGAAAGTCCATTAGAATGAATTATGCGTATGTTATTACCGTCTCTTTATCCATCAGCAGAACCTTCATGCCTGGCCCGCTGCTCTCGATCATTTTCGAGACATACTGTTTGACAGCGAGAGTGACGTTCATCTTGGAACAAGCAGATGCTGAGCTTTCTTCGAACCTAAAAGATCACCCAAGCTCCCAAAAGCAAGGAGAGTGTGAATGAAAAGCTTTAAATTCCGTCCAATTCTTCAGTGGTCAATGTTTTATTGACAAGGATCAGCTGAGGCACGGCTTCGTGTTGGAGTGTTTTCTTTCACTTCCGGGTTACAAGGAAGAAAATACCTTCAAAATAAAGTTTCTATTAGTGATCTTTTAATTTGATATCCCAAATTGTCCAGCTTGGGCAAATATTACATACCAATAAAGTTAACATGACTGAAATCCGTGGGGTCAGCGATTCAAATTCGTGGAAATCCATGAACCATTCCCACCGCTCAACAAGACAACACATCCAAGCATATTGTTACATGCATACATTTTAATTATTATTCTTTGCTATTGGGAGTGAAAATCCGTGAGTTTACGGATAAAACGTGAGACTTGACAGGAATGATATTATAAAACGCTGAACAGTATGACATCAGGATTTTTTGAAGAAGAACAAATTTGTATTTTACTAGTACCCTACTTGAACACGATAATACGCCTATGGGCCCATCGTTATTATTATTTTCATAGACCTAATATTTACCGAGTAGCATGATAAGACTCGAGACACTAAAATCCATAGTCATACTGTGCAAGTTGATGCCCAGGTTTTCTTCACTTTCCTTAACTCACCAGGAGGCCCCATCACCAAGGTAACGGCAAAACCCGTTATTTACTGCATTATCGCTACCATTTAAAAAGTATGTATTCTTCTTTGTGACCTTGAAGACAGATAGGGTAACTTTCCACCACTACGGTTATGATAAGTGGTAATTGCAGCTAGGTGTTGCAAACTAAGTAGCCATTTGTATATTTCAATCCTGTAATTTGTTTGTTTTTTTATTTTTTATTTCCGATTCATTAGAAGGATCAGGCATGGCTGAAAGACCAAGGCTGCATCCAGCAAAAGTGACAAAAAAGACCAAGAAAAAGGGCAAGGTTGAGACTGAGGAGAAGAGGGAGACTGAAGTTGAGCAGCAGGAGGAGAAGGAGGAGGAGGCAGAGACAGAAGAGGAGCAGTCAGATGAGACAGAGGAGTCAGATATGGGCGAGGAGACAGGAGAAACAGGAGGAGAGGACACAGAGGGAAAAGAGACTGTGTCAAATGAGACAGAGGATGAGAAACAGTCAGATGTGGAGGAGGAACAGGAGCAAGAGGGGGAGACAAAAAAGGAAGAGGAAGAAGACATCAAGGACAAGGTGACCGATGATGAGGGTGAGGAAGACAAAGACACAGACATGGAGGAAGAGCCAACAGAAGAAGCAGGTGCTGAGGATGAGAGAGAGAGTGGGACAGAAAAGGAATCTGAAACAGAGGAGGAAAATGGAGAAGAGGAAGAGGAGACAGCACATGAGGGAAATAAGTCACAAGTGGAAGAGTCAGGAGTCGAGGAAGAGACTGATGAAGATGAGAAGGAAAAGACAACTATGAAGAATACCCAGGCAAAGAAGAAGAAGAAGAAGGTATTAAATGGAGTTTATTTTCTGTCTGGTCTTTTGCAACAAAGGCTATACTTTAAAGAAGCCACAAATAGTGCTTAATATGACTTTTTAACAGACATAGTAACTTTCAATGCAGCCTATCAGTAACTTGAGAGGAGTTACTTGTCATTTATGTAAGATTCAACAACCTGTTAAAGGAGACGAAAACATGAATGTAATAATAATAATGGAAATATAAACATGTTCCTGTCATTTTTTAATTTTTTTTTAAGTCACCGAAGGCATTGCACACAAAGAAGTAGCCTAAAAAGGCTAGGGAATCAGTCCACAACTGGCAACGTTATCAGGTATGTAAGGTATTCAACATGACCCAATGCAGGAGTGTACTACTCAACAATAATACAGTAAAACATGGTGCTGCTGATTTGAAATGTTTGTTCATTGAATTATGGTTCAGATGGTTAAAGCTGCAGTTTTACGGCTGTATTCCAATACACTTTTTGTGAAAATTCAGCAAATCGCTCCTCATCGTCCTCTAGGTGTCCATTGTGTGTGTGCGTCCACTCATGCACAGTCCTGGCTCTGGATGGGAAACAAACATATGACGCTGGTCCAGCCAGAAACTATTCAGCCAATCAACACGTTGCTTCAGGAGCATGCAAGGGAGGGATGTAATTAGATTTGCTATCGAGCCTTTCACCAGAATCATTTTTTACATCATTATTGGAAATGTTTTCTTTGGTTTAGGCAAGCCATGAGTTTGCCATGAGCTTTTTTAAGTGACTACAGCTACAGTACTGGGAGATTAGGACAGGGCCAGGCTAAAGGAAATTAATTTAAAAGCAATACATTACAAAACTGTTGACTGAAGTGTCTGAATATGAACTGTGGCATGACAAATAAGGCTGATTTTTCCATCCTGTGTCACTTCACAGCTCTCACAGGAAATGACAGTGTGAAGTTCTCTTGGAGGACAATATTTCTTAATCCTCTTTTGTGTTAAACATATGTGTGCGCTATAATAACCATATACATTTTGGAGAGGAAAAGGGAGAAGTAATGTACATCAGAGACGTTGCTGTTATAAATGGTTTGTAAAGCAATTGTTTTTACTCCACTACATGTGAAAGACAAATATTGTCGGTTACTTTTGACTCCACTACATTCCTGTGAAGGTTCCCGTCAGTCGTTACTGTGAAGCTTTGAAGATTGTAGTTTCTAAAATGCGATAGGCCATGTGCTGTGTTTGTCACAGGATAAAAAAACAATCACTCCTACACTGTCAGTCAAGTTCAAAGGGCTTGCTGCATGTTTTCTCTGGCAGATGAAGATGATGATTCCTCACCAGAGTACCCATGGCCATATCTGAAGTCCATGATTGAGATTTTTGAAATGAAGAAAGATTCATATCGTATGCCAACTGGGAAAGGCATGTTGAGGCATGTACACATTTCCAGATGGTTGGTCAGATGACTTTTATGGATCTGCCTGCCAAGTTGTCGTATTGGGACCGGGTCTTGTGTGAATCTACTGATAGCTAGTGAAAATGCCGAGTTAACGTTACTGACTTTCACTCAAGTCCTTTCAGAGATATGTTCTAATATTGTCAAATAAACACAGTACTATTAGTAGGGATGGGTACCGAAACCCGATTTTAAATAGGCCCTGGGGCTAAATTATTAATGACCGTAGTACACGCTCTGATCTTATCGTTTCTTTTATAGCCTACTCATATGTCAGCCCATCACTCTGCAGCCTCTCCCCTGCTCTGTCGGGGCTGAGCTCCTCTACGTGCACGCACACACACCACACACACACACATACACACGCACACACACACACACACATACTTCACTAGAAGTAGCTTTACTTTGACTAAATGGAGTTGTGTACCTGTGTAAGCTAAGAGACTTATTTTGAGCATTCTGTGGTTATTCAAATTATAGTAGCAACATCATTTTATTATACTTAAAGAATAAAAACCTGGCCCAGTGGTTGAGAAGTTTGCATGTAACACTTCATTCAAGAACTGCGACACTAATAAAAAAAACCTCTCCGGTAACTGAATTTGGATACCACTGCGTCGTGGTATACGGGTGAGTATGCTAAGAAAAATGTGCTTAAACTAAATTCTCAGCTCTAGTTCCCCCATGTCTGTCGTGGTGCTCAACCTCTTGTTTGATGATAGAATATGGCAGTTTTTTTGCTTTGCTTTGTGCTTCATGAGTGAGAGAAAACACATAGGAGATTTTGTTGTAACATTAGGCCATCTGTAGCATCCTCCACAAGATAGAGACGTATGAGAATTGATCAGCATTGCATCAGCATATGTAATACCCTCCTTTATTACACTATATTAGGTAATGCTTGTTACAAATGTATTCATTTTGTTGATTTGGCTGAATTTGACTAAACCCCTTTTATATGTTGTTTCCACTTTCATATCTCTCTCCTTAAAAAAGTAAACTGCACATGTGATAACAGGAAACTACACTCACACAGCATTCAATGTGAATTACACTGAAACAAGATGAAGCAAAGACATACCAAAAGCAGATCACCGTTGTGTTTACTAATTTACAATTTTTAATGAAAAACAAACCACATAAAGCAACTTTGATTTCATCTCCTCTATATGTTTCCTCTCTTCTCAGTTTGGTCCATCATCACAAGGATGCAAATCACTTTAAGGTTCTGTGTGTAAGCCAGGAGACAGATGTGTCAGAAGAGGGAGTTGTTGTCAGTCTTGAAGACACAGAACACCTTTGTGAATCCAACCAACTGGCAAACTTGGAAACGTTTGAAGACAAATAAATGAAAAAGTAACTCAAAGGAATTCAACACTAGGCTGCAACTCAGTAAGAAGCGAACAGACGGCTGTTCCAGTTTCGTATTAATAAAACTACTATGAAGAACTTGAACTAAGCTGCTGCTGGCACAGATGCTCACTTGACAGACAGTGGACTACATTCATTACTGATTTACTTCCACAAGAAGCTCTGCATAAAAGGAAAACTATCAGAACAAAACTGACAGTGGTTTTAGCATATTTAAACACAACAAAACAAGCATCGTGCATTGACTAAAACCTGCTGTAGTTCTGCCTTTATCTCCAATGGCTTCCCCACAGTGATTCTGGTAAGGGTTCTGAACAGCCACCCATCTTGTCTTGTCCGTTAACTGTAAACATTTCACTTTGATAAAAACAAAGCTGACATTCGCATATGGTGTAAAACCACAAGGACCGGACAGGAATGAACAAGTGACTTATATACAGCAAGCACAGACAAAGTATGTCCTTTGAAAAACTCTAAAATAAAATAGTTCCATTTTGAATAAAAAAAAAAAAGAAATAAAACAAAAATCTCACAATTCTTAAACGCAATTTACACATCTTGCGAAATAAAATCAACAGTAAAAGTAAAAATAGCACAAATACAGATTATGTGGTTGATTCAACATCTGTAGATTCTGTGCAGTGTATGGGTAAAATGCAGGTTGTGGAATGAGAAGTGTAAGCGAAGTAAGATCTCATTCATGTGACACTGGAATGAAAATGGACGTTACATGGGGCTGGAAGGACTAGACACCGATCCCATATACTCCTCTTTTTGCCACCCATGCCTCTCCTGTGGTGTATCCCCTCTTTGAAACGATGACATCATTATGCACCTGCACAGCAGTCCCCTGCTGGCATCATCCACATCTGTCACAGAGTGACCTTTCACCTTTTTCACCCTCCTTTGTGCAAGCCTCAGCTCCCTCCAAAAGTAACAATTTTGTACGCGATATTCTCCCTTGTTTCACTGGAAGTCCTTAGAATCCTAATCATCCTTTCTGTCCTCTGTTCTCCATCCCCCTTACGCCAACCACCTCCCTCTCTCTCTCTCTCTCTCCCCCCTTCTCTCGCTCTTTGTCATCCCTCACTCCGTCCCACCCCATTCACGGTTACTCGTACTCTGCGATGAGCACCATCATGCCCACTCCCAAGATCATCGCCATAATCTCCATCACGTTTTGTCCAAAACTGGACCGGCCCTTCAGCAGCTCGGGCAGGACCGTTACCGTGGCGATGTAAACAAAGCCTCCGGCAGTGAAGGGGAGGATCCACGCTGTTGCAGCGGCACCCACGCCCTCAGCCAATAGGGAGCAAGATGTGCCAGCAAGCGCTCCAACAGCTGTCAGGAGCTGAAGACACATGGCCTGAGGGGAAACAGGAAGTAAAACAGCTGATCTTAATTTCAACAAAATGAAGAGTCCACACAAAGCAGGTTATTTAAGGAACAATATTTAAGGGACTTGAACTAGAAAGTCAAAACAACACTATCCAAAATGAAATATAATGAAGATGAAAAAACACCAAGATCTTCCAAGAAACTATATCTTTAGGGCTAAAACACATCTATACACAACAATGTGATCCTGAAAATAGTTGAGATCATGCTTGTTTCTGATGCAAGAGGGATCCTCTACCTTCTTCTTAGTGCAGCCAGACTGGATGAGGATGGCAAAATCACCAATCTCGTGAGGCACCTCATGCAACAAAATGGTGATCGTGGTGACCGTGCCAACGGCAGGCCCCACCAGGAAGGAAGCGCCGATGGCAAGACCGTCCGTAAAGTTGTGTGTAAAATCAGCAGCAAGATTCAGATAGGCAGACACTTTGATATCTATGGGTAGAGAGACAGACAGCGAGAAAGAAGAAATATGTTTAGGTTAGAATCTTAATGATGGAATCCATTATAAAGATAAGAAAACAATCAGTCAATACCAAAGACAACAGACAGGTGTCATCAGCGGTCCATACCTTTCCCCTCCACTGTCTTGGGTTCTTTTTTCTCTTCCTTCACCTCTTCTTTCTCCTCTTCTTTCTCCTCCTCTCCATCACTGTCCTTTGCTTTAGGAGCGCCTGAAAATAACCCAAACATAGGCTTAAGAAATGAATGAGAAGTGAAACTCATAAACATGCACTTTCATAGTAGCAAGTTTTAAATGAACAAGGTTCAGACCAGGCAGCAAGTTAGAGAGCTTGTACACACCATTAAAGGCTAAATGGGAAATCAATGTTAGTTCCGTCAATTGTGTTGGATGCACATTGACCTACATGCAATTCTACAATAAAATAACCCATTTAAAATACATCTGTAGGCAATGGCCTACAATGGTCAACTGAAAAATAAAATTGGGGATGGTATTATATCAGTGGGAATTGATTCAATATTTAACAGAAAAAGAAAGTACTCAAATCATCATAACAGCCCTTGTCATTTTACCACTTCCTGGTATCTTTCGTTGTTAGAGCTGCATCTGGGACGTGTTCTTACCGTGGGTGTGTGCGTGTGAGTGGGAATGTCCTCCTTTCATAAGACGGACAAACTTCTCCACCATCAGGAACGCCATGATTCCAGCCAGCACCCACAAGCCCACAGACATAGTGTGATCGTGGTTGGCACCTGAAGAGAGACATGGCACGCTTGTGAGCATGAGAAAAAGCCCTGCTCAGTTACCATGGAATCCTGATTCTCTAAAGAAGTGACAGCTGATGGAGATTGCCGTGTCTATTTTTGCCTGCATCGAGTGCAGAAGTGCACTGCTCGCTGGTGTCCCATTTACAATGCTAACAAAACAGGATCCTGACCACTGATTCAGCACAGTGATAAAAAGGGTAAATCTGATTTGGGATTAAGGTGCTCAATTAGGTAGAGAACTAAACCTCAGATCTCCAGGAAGAGGCCTTTGTGTGTCACAGAATGTTGAAACACCAGGCTCTGATGGGATTTGCAGTACTGTGCTATACAAGACAAATTAGAGAAGCTACTGGCAACACTCAAATCCAAGCCTATTCTTGACTGTGGGACACACACCCTGCACTAGATGTTCTTCTGATGTTATGGGGATATACCGTGAGAGTGGCCGTGGTCATGTGACTCTTCGCTGGCATGTGCGTGGCCATGTCCCTCGTCTCCACCGTGAGAGTGAGGCTCTGTGGGAAAGTATGAACGGTCATCAAAGCTCACAAACCATGAATAGCATGCATCAGTATTCACAAGCATGAGGCATTCATTAAAATCAAACAAAGCCAAATGGCACCATCCTGTAGAAGTTAAAACAAAACATCCATAATGACTGTTGCATCCTTATTTTTCAAAATCAAATCAACACAGCTGTAAATGATTTGGGGTGTGGTAAGTGAAGAGTGGTGTCAGCATTTTCACCACAGCAGCAAACCACTGCATCATTTGCACTCTTATCATTTATCGACAGTTTTGTAGCAATGGAGGCATAAACCGTTCCAGTACCTATACTTCCTGATGTTGCATAATACTGGTCCTGAATTTAGCTACAAGACAGGTGTTTAAGCTCAGGGAAAAAAGGTATCTTCATGAACTCTGCTACACTCTGACCACACCAGCATATCCTCCCAGACAACAAACTGCCCACTAACCCAGTGCATGAGGGATGAGGTGGAGGAAGGCGTCGCCCAGAAGCCCTCCAGAGGCAAAGCTGAGCAGCACCTTCAGCAGGTTCTGGTGCTTGTCTGTGTTGGACTGGACCGGGATGAGGAAGAGGATGAGGAAGGGTGCCGCACTGATCAGCAGGGTCGCGCCCACTGCCTGGACAAGAAAGATGGGGGGAGAAGAAGAAACCGCTGAAATGAATTATGGGAGAGGATAAGAGGAAATAGGAGGCCATTGTGTCTAGTTTTGGGAAGGATTGCTCTATTTTGCCTGAGTGCATCCACAGTGGTACTGTGGGTTTTTTTGGCCTGCAGTTAGGCAATTCCAAGCTTTTGCAATCATTGTCTAACAATAAAATGAGGCAATGAGATTAAATCTAAATTTAGCCAAGTATCAACATTTCAACACAGAACTCAGCGTTCGAGAATGCAAGAGCCAACGTGTACTGTCCACTCAATGAGTCACATTCATAACAAGCAAAACATTCAAGTGTCGATGTTTGGGCAAGCCTTCCTGAAACTTTCCCTTCACTAACAGATCAGCCCACTTCATTCATCTCATAAACCAACTTAACAAACAGTCAATAACGCTAGGCTCACTGAAAGTGAAAGCTGCTATTTGGCTTTCCTCTCCCTGAGGGAAGTTGCCAACATGGTGCAATCTGTTTACAGAAGGATGGGCACTGACAGCGTTCTCTTTCTCTTTGACTATTAAGGTTATATGACAACCACAGGTTGACACCCTTTTCAGTTGCAGCCATCATTGCCTGAGTGAAATTCTTCATTATCCATCACATCAAATACTGTATGCACCATCCATCCAATAATAGCCTATATATGAATCACACAAATAAATGTAAACCCCAAACAGAACAAAGTTCCAGCACACACACACACACACACACTTTCGCTAGTCCAACTGAACCACACTGATGCTGATGAGCGAGTTGTACCTGCATCCACAGCTCCACCAGGTCACGTTTCTCTCCCTCAGCTTCCCGCTTCACTCGCTCAGCACCATCACCGTGGGCATGTTGATGGTGGTCGTGGGAGGGTACGTGGTTGTCGTGCGCATGTCCGTGGTGATCGTGCGCGTGTCCATGATGATCGTGCGCGTGTCCATGGTGATCATGTGCGTGTCCATGGTGATCGTTGATCTCCTCTTCAGGTGTTGGGAGGTTGGCCTCAGCACTCCACTTGCTAGCTCCGTGGAACATCTTTGGCGCTTCGTGATCATGGCCGTGATCATGCCCATGGTCATGGCCGTGGTGATGGTGGCCGTGGTCATGCCCGTGGTCATGCCCGTGGTGATGGTGGCCGTGGTCATGCCCATGGTGGCCGTGGCCATGGTCATGGTCACCATGGGAATGGGAGTGTGCCCTGGTCTGATGGGCAGCTAAAAGCACTACTGCCACTGCAAGTAGCTTCAGTGGCAAAACGCATCGAAAACCTGCCATCTTGCCTGACAGAGAAGAAAAGAATGACACATTTTTAATACCAGTATTCGAAATACTACATAGGATTGATTTATTGTGTGGTACAATTCGTGTCAAGACATTAAGACGTTCTTCTGGTTTGATATGTTGTTATATCAGAATCAGAATTATTTGTATTGGCAAAGTATATTCACATATACAGGAAATGTGGTGGGTGCATATTCAACACTGGTTTGGATAAAGTCATTTACACTACACAAACTACAAGGTTGGATATAGTTAGTCTACGAATGCACGCATGTCTATGCCAGCTGTTTTCAATACACCCTCACCCAAACAAAACTAAAACGGTACACGATTGCCAAGGAGTTGGTGTGTGACACTGGAGAAAGTTTGAATGAGTAAGAGTAGATATTTACAATAACAACCAAAAAACTCCGTGTGTTTAAATATCTTTACCTGGATTACTTGCAAGCTAGAATATAATACCAAAAGCAAACAAAGATGTGCATAGCTGTTCAAGCTAACTCGCTAGCCGCGAGATGTTAGTTGCTAACATGGGGTAGTTTGATGGAAAGAACGGAAATGCGACTGATAATCCTCTTTTGCAAACGATAAAACATGGTTTCTACTTACAAGTCTGTTGACCGGTTAATGTCTGGGACGGGCTATATTGTACGTGTACGCTGCAAGCTTCAATATCCTGGTTATTTCTACCTGTTTGCCTTGGTCATTGGATGCTGCACTTTCAAAGACGTGGCACATCGTCAACTGAGTAGAATCTCGCGTGAATAGCAAAGCCTATCCGCATATGTACCTATACGCAGCAAACATCGCGAGATTACATTATTTCAAAACTTGAAAGATCCCAGTTATGGAAGAAAGTACCTAATAAATTAGAATTTTATGACCACAGAATCATAAGCATATCGGTCTGCAAATAACTGTGATCCGCAAAGGGAATGTTGAGAGGACCCAAAGCAGTTCGAAATAAATGGAGGTCAAGAGATATATTTTTTACCATTTTGGACTTGCAAACGATTTTCAATTGGTGCCGGTACAGGCAGGTTAAATTAGTTAAATTAAAAAATACTGTAGAATCCTCTTTTTCCGGGTCATTCTTTGGACATACACACTGTACCTCCTTTCGAACTGCAGCTGATAGTTTGTCTGGTTATAAAGAAGGTGTGTGAATTCACATATTCTATTTTCATCTGAGTCTTTTATTTTCTTTTATTTTATTTTATTTTATTCAAAACCGAAGTAATTTGGTACAAATCAGGATCAAGCGTGACCATCTGACGTAATTCCCACGACTAGACTGGAGAGGGGAGTGTTGAGTTACATTTAGCCGACGGATTTCACACCCCGAGCACACACAGCACACTGAGCCTCAGTTTTACCAGTAAGTTACTCTAGTGAAGTAACTCAATGAAGAAACAGATCTGTGTGTCAGTGTGCACTTGTGTTTGCTGTGGCAAGAACAGAAACTACAAACTGAAAAGAGCCACCAAATCCTCATCTGCTGACTCATGATGCTTGCACTTTCTCCCAACACACAGGCCACCAGCTCCCTTATATTAAGTCATATTGCATTAGTTTAGGAAACATATGGTGGAATTTTGTCACCATAGACAAAATATGTTTTTCAGCTTTCAACCAGAGACCATGAATCAACACATTCTCAACACTAAGACTATGAAACCACTTCATCTTCAAGTAAATACATATTTGTATTTGGAAAATATCCCTATTGTTATCCTATAATCCCCGGCCATTGATGAAAACGGCAAGCAGTAATCTTATACCTCTGAAATGCATCCTCCTTATGGTTTTCCAGATGAATGTGTAGGAATATGACTAGGCTGTTTCAAGGAGCAGTGAGGAGTTTGGTCTAAGGCTAGTGAGCTAACTATCTAAAAGGCATGCAAAAATGGTACAAACACTAACAACAGCACAGTTAACGCTAATGCTGGCATGATAACCAGGTGATATAGTCGGTGAGTTTGTGCAGTGAAAGCTTTTCTTACATTTTGCAAGGTTTCTGTCCTGGACCACATAACTGCATTCATAACCTGGGCTGCTAGTGTTAACGACTGGTGTCTTTATTTGTCCTTCACAAGACCATATACCATCAAAATGAATTAGAACTAGATGTCTGTAAAACTTCAATCTCAAAAAGGAGTCAATTCCTACTTACTATTGCTTTAATTTGTATAATTTGTGCATCAATGTCTCCCTTGGTTTTCAATTCAAGATACTTGAAAATTAATTTGGCGAATATCATATAAAATGATGTTTAACTCCTTTCAAATGTTCATTTTTCTTCATTCTTTGCTTTAAGCAGATGCTGTGGGTATGTGTTCCCCATGTAGGCATACCATTCTGTCTTCAGTGTTGCCAGGCTATATCAGTCACAAGCTATTAGTACTCCTACAAGCCACATCTATCCGCTTAGAAACACATACACGTTCACTTCTAATTCAAGAACTACGTGTACTGTTCAAAAACACAATTAAAGCCAGCTTTTTGAGTTGATGGTTTTTCTTGTAGTAATTAAACATTCAATACAATCTGCAAAATTAAACCGATGAAACATCTCAATAAAACAGCTATATCAAACAGCTCATAGATAGCTAAAGTTCAGGTTTTGACTTAAGCAAACTGTCCACTGTGACATCCAGGTGAGTTCACAATTAAACCGATACATCTGCAATTTTGCCAAATATTGCTTTTTTCCAGGAGCATGGGGAGAGGTCAGTGGTACAAACTATTTGGAGATGTAGCTTTAGGATAAACCCTGATCACACACACACACACACACACACACACACACACACACACACACACACACACACACACACACACACACACACATATATATATACACTACCGTTCAAAAGTTTGGAAAATGAGTTGCAAAATGAATAGAAAATATAGTCAAGACATTGACAAGGTTAGAAATAATGATTTCTATTTGAAATATTAATTTTGTTCTTCAAACTTTGCTTTCGTCGAAGAATGCTCCATTTGCAGCAATTACAGCATTGCAGACCTTTGGCATTCTAGCTGTTCATTTGTTGAGGTAATCTGTAGAAATTTCACCCCACGCTTCCTGAAGCACCTCCCACAAGTTGAATTGGCTTGATGGGCACTTCTTGCGTACCATACGGTCAAGCTGCTGCCACAACAGCTCAATGGGGTTGAGATCTGGTGACTGCGCTGGCCGCTCTATTACAGATAGCATACCAGCTGCCTGCTTCTTCCTTAAATATTTCTTGCAGAATTTGGAGGTGTGCTTTGGGTCATTGTCCTGTTGTAGGAGGAAATTGAGCAATCAAGCGCTGTACACAGGATATGGCATGGTGTTGCAAAATGGAGTGATAGCCTTCCTTATTTAAAATCCGTTTTACCTTGTACAAATCTCCCACTTCACCAGCACCAAAGCAGCCCCAGACCATCACATTACCTCCATCATGCTTGACAGATGGCGTCAGGCACTCTTCCAGCATCTTTTCACCTATTCTGCGTCTCACAAATGTTCTTTTGTGTGATCCAAACACCTCAAACTTTGATTCGTCTGTCCATAACACTTTTTTCCAATCTTCCTCTGTCCAATGTCTGTGTTCTTTTGCCCATATCAATCTTTTCTTTTTATTGGCCAGTCTCAGATATGGCTTTTTCTTTGCCACTCATCAGGCCAGCATCCCAGAGTCGCCTCTTCACTGTAGACGTTGACACTGGCGTTTTGCGGGTACCATTTAAAGAAGCTGCCAGTTGAGGACCTGTGAGGCGTCTATTTCTCAAACTAGTGACTCTAATATACTTGTCTTCTTGCTGAGTTGTGCACCAGGGCCTCCCACTTCTCTTTCTACTCTGTTAGAGCCCGTTTGTGCTGTTCTCTGAAGGGAGTAGTACACACCGTTGTAGGAAATGTTCAGTTTCTTCGCCATTTTTCGCATGGAATAGCCTTCATTTCTAAGAACAAGAATAGACTGGCGAGTTTCACATGAAAGTTCTCTTTTTCTGGCCATTTTGAGAGTATAATCGAACCCACAAATGTGATGCTCCAGATACTCAACTAGCTCAAAGGAAGGCCAGTTTTATAGCTTCTCTCACCACCAAAACAGTTTTCAGCTGTGCTAACATAATTGCACAAGGGTTTTCAAGGGTTTTCTAATCATCCAGTAGTCTTCTAAGGCGATTAGCAAACACAATGTACCATTAGAACACTGGAGTGATAGTTGCTGGAAATGGGCCTCTATACACCTATGTAGATATTTCATTAAAAACCGACGTTTCCACCTAGAATAGTCATTTACCACATTAACAATGTATAGAGTGTATTTCTGATTCATTTAATGTTATCTTCATTGAAAAAAACAGTGCTTTTCTTTGAAAAATAAGGACATTTCTAAGTGACCCCAAACTTTTGAACGGTAGTGTATATAGAAAAAAAATCATTCTGGAGAGAATGATTGCCACTAAAATATTACTTTCAAGCAAGCTGTAATGACCACAAACCATGCTGACTCGTGTACTTGCTGTATACTTGCTGTGGAGTGGCTGCTCAAGGGTGTACAGAATTTGACTCAAGTACACACAACTAATAGATAACAACAGGACAAAAACAAACCACAGTCATTGCAAGTGTTGCACCACAGAAGTGGTTATAGGACAGTGAGTTCAAAACTAAACAAAGCAAATGAGAGTCTAACCTGGCTAAATCTCTTACGTTGTATAATTACTCTGCATGTAGTACTTCATGTAGGACCTACAAAGGGAATGTTCGCTTATCTTCATTGGTCAAGCCCTCACACTATGCCAGAGCTAGGTCTTTTTTGTTAGACCGACCTTTTAAAAACTCTTTAACTCGTGCCACACTTACTGATTGCTCTGCAATGGGTCAAACCTGTCAGTTGCACCTGCTACTCCCAACATTCCCACCAGTTATTACTGCTGCCAGTCCAAACACTAGTCTCACGGACGGGCTTTCTATGAGGGGACCTTTGCCTTAACATTACCACCAGTCATTACTGCTGCCAGTCCAAACATTAGTCTCACGGACGGGCTTTCTATGAGGGGACCTTTGCCTTAACATTACCACCAGTTATTACTGCTGCCAGTCCAAACATTAGTCTCACGGACGGGCTTTCTATGAGGGGACCTTTGCCTTAACATTACCACCAGTCATTACTGCTGCCAGTCCAAACACTAGTCTCAAGGACGGGTTTTCTATGAGGTGACCTTTGCATTCCCATTACCCACCATTATTTCCTCTCCAAAACTTGAAGAAGTTGAAGTTGGTTATTGACACTGAGCATGGAGAAAAGTAAGCAGAGGGACACCTCTATATCGCCAACACATGCAGTGTAGGATGGAGTGATGAAGCTTAAAGGAGATCTAGGAGATTGTTGTGTTACTTATTGCTGTTGCACTAACTAACATGTGACACTGTTACTGGCACCAGAGGTTCAAGACTCATCAGTCATCCTCTCTGGTGATGCCTCTGGAGGCCATATGCCCACGTGTCCACTGCTTCAGTCGAGGGAAATACAATTGTTTACAACAGCAGAATGTTTGATGGGGCCTTCAAAAGTACAAACTACAGGATACAACAGAAAGTCTAAGACACAAATACCCAGTGATGGTAGGGATTCAAACAGTTTTATGTATTTATCACACGTTCCCAGGATCTGAGACAGAGAGGGAAAGAGAGAGTGAGATGGGGAAGGAGTCAGAGAGAGAGAGAGAGAGAGAGAGAGAAAGACAGAGGGGGAGAGAGAGGAAGATGGAGAAGGATCCGTCACAGGTACAAACTGCAGGATACAACAAAATGTCTAAGACACAAATACCCAGTGATGGTAGGGATTCAAACAGTTTTATGTATTTATCACAAGTTCCCAGGATCTGAGACAGAGAGAGAAAGAGAGAGAGGGAGATGGGGAAGGAGTCAGAGAGAGAGAGAGAGAGAGGGAGAGAGAGAGAGAAAGACAGAGGGGGAAAGAGAGGAAGATGGAGAAGGATCCTTCACAGGTACAAAAAAGTCAAAGTCAAAGTAGCTTTATTGTCAATTTCCTGCATGTCAGACATACAAGGAATCAATAAAAACGTTTCCCACTCTCCCAAACTGCAGGATACAACTAAATGTCTAAGACACAAACACCTACGTACCATTTCATATATTTATCACGTTAAACATAAGGTCGCCTTCATAAATCTTGCCTTATCTGTAGCTGACAGATGAAGAGCATTGGGTCTCTTCCATGCATGACAGGCTTACCCAAAGGACACCACAGCACCCATTTTAAGCTTAATTGGTACAAATCAACAGACTTACAGTATGTGGTTCGCCTATTCTGCTATCAAGTTCATCCTTGAGCATAAATCATTTTACATTATGTAACTGACACTCGTGCTAGGTTTTCTCTCAATGTTGAATAAATCTAGGCAGAGATACATAATGAAATCTCAAACATGACAATATATTACATATTATTTGAATCTCATGTCAAGTTTTCCATATCAAAATCCAGTTGCTGTTGAATATTCATGATCAACAGCCCTTTCCCCCCAAATCTAACATCAAATTCCAAAACATGAATTAAAATCCTCTGTTTTCATATAATAAAAGAATACCAAAACTGTCCTTATTACTGACTAAAGTTCAGGACCAAAACGAAGTCTAGTGGATTCTGGAAGGCTTAATCTATTCTGTAGACTAGAGAATCCTTTCCATCTCAGTACCCCAATGTTCACAAAGCAGTATTTTGTGCTCCTCTAAAGTTCCATCTGAAAACTAAAAAAACATAAATGACTTACAAAAGGTTTTAACAGAGGTTTTAATATACCTTATAAGAGTTATTCTATAGAAGCAAGCCAAAAATGGTTAAGGGATGTACGTGCAAATCTTTTTTTCTTTTTTTTTTAACAAGAAAATGGGTCATCATAGAAAGCATCTCTGTAACATCCTCCAGCAGGCCACACAAGTTGATGCAAATGTTACCAAAAACAAACATAATTGATATGACAGCCTTTCTTCTGATCCCTTAAACCAGCTGCAACTCGTTCAACATGGACCAGCAGGTGGTTCAACTACAACCACAAAGTCCTTATTGTGAGGTATTAGTCTGTTCTACAACATTTTAGAAGTTGATGGAATTATTAGAAAAGCTCTGCTGACTTCTCATTTGCAAGTGTATCACAGCAACGTAAGTTTTTGGCCAGTTTCCCAAATACAGCCACTAGTCATTTTCTAAATACTTTCATACACAGTGTACCATGTAACTCTCTTATTATGTCAATGTTGAAATTCAGGAATAGTTGAACTTCTGACATTCTCTTTCCATGCATGTAGGGACTCGAATTTTCGATTATTGTGATTTACTCTTTCTAAAATTATATGTATCAATACGATTCATATTCAAAGAGGTATTGCCTATTTTAAAAATGTTATCCTCTCATGATATCAAAAATTGATTAATCACTAAATATTTCATCACAAACCATATTTTGAATGACTGAAAGACTTTGTGTTTTTCGGTAAAATAGTGTAGTAGAAATGTATAACTCCCTAGCATGTTCTGTTACACGTCACATTTCATTTCATCTACAATTTACAAAATGAGTGAGATTTTAAGGGATTCATATGAAAACCCATGATGGTGGGATATTGTACTAAAAACAAAATTCACTTTCATCAACATAGGCAACATAGATATTGAAATGAAATTTAATGCAAGCATCTTCTGGGTTCATATCACACTAACCAGAATCCAAGTCCATTTTTGTGTCTAGACTCAACCCTTTCAGTCCTTTTGGGTTCTTTTTTTTCTAATGCAGAATAACAAGTTTGAACATCTGGTCAGCTAGGGTTGGTCTGGTCGCCCTCTGCTCTTGTGGTCTGTTGGTCTGGTCGCCCTCTACCTTCATTTTCTCACCCTGTCTGTCCACTCTCCTTCAAGTTCATACCTCTCCAGCCTTCTGTCTCTGACGATCGCCGGGGCACTTGGTTGACCCCTGACCCCTGAGCCAAGGGCGGGAATGGGGGTCCCCATTGTGATAATGCTAATCACGACGGCCAATTGAATATCTCCCCGATTCGATTAGAGGCATCTGCATATTGAGCATCTGCGCCCTGAAATCTTCTAGCACCCTCCCACCCAGTTTTCTCACCCCCCTCGGGGAGCCCCGTGACCCCAAGGGCAGCCCCCAGCCCAACCCAGTCCCCCCCCCCCAACCTCCCCCTCTGACCTGCCAGACCCCTCCACAATCGCAAACCCCGCCCTAAAGACAGACCGGACTGAGTTCAAGGTAAACGTTCCCTTTCTGCTTTGGTCTGTGGCCCTGAAGAGTCTAACCCTGGCCCCTGGTAATCATATGCACCGCTCTTTTCTGGAGGTTGAGGAGGGGAGGGTTCTCACAGTTTTTTTTTGTCACCTCACACCCCCCTCCATCAACCTCTCACAACCCCCAATAGCATGATGGTGGTCTGAAATATCAGAGCTTTTCGATGCTAAATCAATTCTCTTCCAAATAAAAAAGGTTGCTGCTCTTTCTTCAGCCATTTGTTATTTTTTTCAACAACCGTTTTCCTTTTCTGGTTCTGATTTATCAGACCTTCTGTGTTGTCTGGGAATGATACCAAAGCATGTCAGAAGGTTAGAGCAACAGAAAACTGTCTGTCAAGAGAGGCGTGTGTGTGTGTTGTGTGTTGTGTGCGTGTGCGTGTGCGTGTGTGTGTGTGTGTGTGTGTGTGTGTGTGTGTGTGTGTGTGTGTGTGTGTGTGGCGTGTGTGTGGCGTGTTGTGTGATCTGTCTCTGGCAAAAGCACTGAAATGATGAATGAAGTGCCGCAGAGAAGGGTCAATTTCAGAAACAAACGTTTTTAAGGACTCCCATATTTCGTTTTTCTTTTCTTCAAATCACAGAAAACAATGACAATACAATATATTATATAATATCATAAAATATGATAATAACATAGCATTCAGAAATGTATTGTATGCTTTGTGAGGGCCCCCTGTGTGTCTGAAATGAACATACATGTAATCTCAGAATCGACAAATAGAGCCAATGTGGGGAACACAATAAGACCCACCAGGGGGGTGCAGTAGGCTTTGGCTCCAACTCAAGCTATTGATCAAAATGTGAAATAGTTGCATAACCTGATTTGGGTGATCTACACATATATTTAAACTCAGCACCCTTATATTATATGGGCCTCTTATTATAGGTGGTGATTTCAACTCTGTCTGTGACCCTAAAGTGGATTGATCCAGTCACCCTCTCCCTTCAGATAAAAACATATCCGCAGCCTTGAGGAACTTTCAAGCTGAGCTTGGTATAACAGATGTATGGCGCCTAGTCCACCCAGACGCCAGAGAGTACTCTTTCTATTCCGGGGCGCATAATTCCTATTCAAGGATAGATTACATAATGATGTCGTCAAATCTGATCCAGAATGTTATTGAGATCAAAATGAATAGTATTTTAGTGCTGCACTGTCTGTCACATTCCCCCCCCCCCCCCCCCCCCCAACCCGTGCAAATCCAAACAGTGGCGACATAATACAATGCTACTCAAAAATGAAAATTGTACCTGCCCCAGCATCCTTATATTAGACATATTGAGTTGCATTTCAGTATGGCAATTAGAGATTGCTTCTGCACAACTAAAGATGACTCTACTAATTACGGATCAGTCATAAAACTTGGAAACACCACAGCTGCAAGATGACTGCAAGGTACAACAGCATAATATATAAACAAACAGGCTCTACTGATAGATATATGGCACAGCCTGAGGATGGAATCAGTTTTGCTGAGGATGCAATCAGTTAGAGCGTGATCTTTGAACTTTTTACTTCATACCCTGATACAAATTGTTTTTGGTATCAAATGTTTTAGTCAATGTTCTGGCCTGCAGTGCCAGCTTGGACTGACAATGAATGGCTATACGTGTTGCACATGAAGTTACAAGATGACTTGTGAATGTTAACTCCTTCCAGAAGAGTCCATTCCATTCTATGGCTGTGAATGTAATATGAATTCAGTAAATGTTTGTTAATGTTCTATACAGAGAACATGAATCAGCAAATGTATTGATAATGCACATCAGAATTCTTTCAGACTTTTAAAAACTTGCTTTAAAAAAAAAAAAAGGAAAAAAAAGATAGTTGCTTCCTCCCTAACAAACCACTAAGTGTTGAAACTGACAATGTGCAATAACTCAGAGTGATTGAGATTGAGATTGAGATATCATGTTGCTGGGCTGTCATTTTTTCAGTCACAGAGGAAGTTTCGCCCTTGTCTCCCTTTGGGGCATATCTGTAGCTACAACACGACACTGAAAGCCTTTGTGGCGCATGGCCTTGCCGTGAACACAGTTTCTGCTGATCCACAAAAGGTGTCAAACGGAGCATTGGAATAAAACTGCCGTGTTCCCCCACGGCTGCACTTAATCCTATTATCACTACCCGTTTTATACAGATCAACCCCCTGCTACCTTCATCCTATCCCCATTGGGCTATCTGACTAAAGCGGGCTGAGCACTTTGCTGGGGATGGATGGTGTGGCTTTAAATCAAACGCTTGCTAAGCAGGCATGTGTGCGTGCCGTATGTGATATGAACTGATACAGTGACTGACTCTAATTCCTGCTGTATTTTGGATAGTGGATTTGAGTGAATGTGTATGTTTTGCCAAAATATTCCATCAAAGAGTTGAGTGATGGTGTCATATGCACCACACAGATTATTCTTACTTTTATTTTTATTCAAATCATATAATTTACTTATTGTTCAAATCAGCATATTTGGAGATTAGGTCCAAATCATCTGTGGTAGTAATCTTACTGCAGTAATCTGTGTTTTGTTCCAGCCATTGAATCTAGTCTAACCATAGCTTTTTTGCAACATTGAGCAATTTTGATATTTAAGGCTTCTTGTCTTTTGTGTTGTCAGTGAGGATTTCTGAATCAAAGGGCCAGACCGGAATGAAACATTTGCAAATGCCACAATTGTTTCTCCAAGTATCACTTATCTGTCTGAAGGCCCCTGCACACACACACACATCTCCAAGCTCCCCTAAATAGATGCATTTGAGGAAGGCATTGACCAGAGTCAATTGCCTGTCAAATGCTATGTGCGATTAGACACCAGTGGCTATTGCGCCTAATATGTGGGGACTCCCATAGAGCAGCATCGGTGGGCTTCTTTCTGAGACGCACACATGCTCACACGCCTGCACACACTCCCACACACCCACACACCCACACACCCCCACACACACACACACACACACACACATGCACACACACACACACACTTTCATCTAACCGCACAGTTCAATGCGAATGTCCAGTGTGCTGTCCAGTCGATTGAGTTCAGCAAAAAAGCCTAAGAAATCCCTCCCTTTTTTCTCACCCTCGTCTCCTCTTGTGCTGTCCAGCTGCCTGCAACCTTTGACCCCTAACCCTTACTCCTGACCCCTGGACCCATTCCCACGCCACGCCCTTTTGTGTGGACCTCGCCATGACAACAGCCTGGCCACGGCTACCACGGTAACAGATGGACAGGGCCTTGGAAATAACTTCATTCAACCGAGCCGCGGACAATCTGCCCCCTGGATCCCCCACCCCCCCTCACCCCTCCACCCCATTCCCCCATCACATCCCAATCCACACAATTCATTCCACTGCAGGGTCTCTAGTCATGCGGACTGATAAAGTCATTACCGACAGCATTGCAGATTCATCTTGGCATGCAACATAGGTATACGCATGGAAATACGGTTCAGATATTGTTATCGCATTGGACTACACGATGCGGTTGCTTGTCCGTTGTGTAGAAAACCAAATCACAGTGAACTATGAGGAAATATGCTGTGGGGAGGCCAGCATGAACTCAGTGCAGTGTAATCATTATTTATTTCAGACACAGGTATACATGGGCATGACCCAGACTACTGGAGAGGTGGTTGGCCAGTTGTGCTTAGCTGAAGAATATCTGTAAAAAACAGTAACTCATTTGGTCTCAATTCAGCCTTCCATATTGTCTGGACCCCAAGTAGAAGTAATGTGTGTGTGTGTGTGTGTGTGTGTGTGTGTGTGTGTGTGTGTGTGTGTGTGTGTGTGTATGTTTGTGTTTGGGAGAGTGTGTGTGTGTGTTTTATGTTTGGTAGAGTGTGTGTGTGTGTGTGTGTGTGTGTGTGTGTGTGTGTGTGTGTGTGTGTGTGTGTGTGTGTGTGTGTGTGTGTGTGTGTGTGTGTGTGTGTGTGTGTGTGTGTGTTTGTGTTTGGTAGAGTGTGTGTGTGTGTGTGTTTGTTTTTATCTTTCTTTTCACTGAGCACAGTTTCAGTTTATGGCCCTTGCGGTGTTGTTTGAAAAAACAAAAGCACAAGGTGTCAGAAACACTTCCTCTTGTCTTTCAGAAGAGCTTGATGGCCTCTAACCCAACAGTGAACAAACAAGAAAACAAGCACACAATGTGAGGACACACTCAGCTAATGAAGTCCCTCTTCCTCACCGTATGATGTTCCGCATGTTTTACTGAATGTCTTTAGTGTCTTTAATTCCATAGTGGCACATTGAATACATGCCAATACAGTACATTTTCACAGTACAATATTTCATTTGTATATAAAAACTTTAGATTTTCTCAAGCTTATATTTATCTTTTGAACTTTGAAAAAAAAAAACATTATATGTGTATGAGGTGTATATAAATGATACTCCCTATCAAAGGACTGACCATGGCTTATACTTTATTTGCAACACCACAGAACAGAGGAGCCTGAAATCACACAAATGCAGCAGCCACTCATTCAGTTTTTGAATTTGCAATCATTCCATCCAGCATCTGCATCACTATCTTTCCTTCTCCCTGCAACCCTCCCTCCACCCCCTCACCCCCCACCCGCTTTCTCCCCCTCCCTGCCTTTCGCTCAGTTCATTGTGCCAAAGGAGATTTTCTCCATTGAGGCCCAGTTTCTTAGGTAACCCCAGTGCTGCATGAAATGAGAATGATAGAGAGAGAGGGTAAGAGAGAGAGGGTGAGAGAGAGAGAGGGAGAGAGAGAGAGGAGAGAGAGAGAGACGAGAGAGGGTTGGTGGGTGGGTGAATGGGAGGGAAAGAGGGAGGGAAAGAGGGATGGAGGGAGGGAGGGAGAGAGAAGGAAACTTGGGGGACAGAGAGACGAACAGGCAGAAGTGTCCAAGACACACAAGGAAGAGGTTTGCAAGAACAGCCAGACCAAGAGTCCGAAGGAGAGATGTACAAAGTAGGACAGGTGCCTCAGAAATCAACCAGCAAACTCCAAGCTCCACGTGAAGGAGGAAAAGAACAGCGAGAAGAACTGAGGATGCTCTTAGCAAATCAGGGATTTTTGGCGGAAAGATTATTTATTTATTTTCCTGCTTTTTCGATGAAACACAGTCTGTGATGTAGGCCGAGGTCTTAGTATTCTTTCCCTCTTGGGAAGAAAATCAACAAAACTGAAAGCTTTCGTCTGTGTGGCACTGCTGGCCACCGAAACTATTTTATTGATTTTTTTTTTTAGTTTTCCAGTATTTTTCAGAAACAATTCAGCAAAAAAGGAAGGAGGTGTTCATCCACCTCCTACAAAATTTCATGCAGGGAATAGTGTTTCTATATCTGTACACATGTGTACATGTGGTACACAAACAGCATGTACCAGTCTTGGTGTATTTAATGTATTTGAGGCGTATTCTCTGAGGAAGGCAGGTGCCATCATAGTAACTTCCAGCTTGTGGGGAGGCCTCCTGCTCCCAAACTCTGACCTAAGGGGGTCAAGCAGGTGCTGCGGAGGGAGGCTGCAGCTGACCAACTTTTGGGATCCAGCGCACAGTGAGTGACGACATGACAATGTCACTGGTAACAGTGGCCATGTGCTGATTCAATGTAGACCAACTGTTCATTGACTATTCAACATTTAGGGTAAATATTGAATATATGAAATTTTGTAGCAGGTGGATGAACACGTTCTTCCTTTTTTGCCGAATTGTCTCTGAAAAATACTGAAAAACTAAAAAAATCTATAAGATAGTTTCGGTATAGTATCAGCAGATCAAATATTTGTATCCATAGAGTTATAGATTTTTCTAACATAAACGTTAACATGTATTGATGACTTTTTGTGAAAACTTAAAAAATCAGGAGTTGGTGTGATGGCACAAATAAGTGACTTTTTAGCTAATTTAAAGTTTTGGCATCCCACGACTTATTTCCAACTACCACATCATAAATGGAACACTTTTTATGGATCTCTTTCTTTAAGGCTCTCCTGTGCTTGTGTTTTTTAGTTCACTTTTCTGTTGTTTTACTGTTTCTTTTGAACGGACCATGCTGGCATTCCAAAGTATTATTTAAGCCTCTCTCCTTTGATCTGTGTGAGGGTGCGGAGTCTTTTGTGAAGGTCACACTGTGTGCTGACCCTTCCTCCGATGGCCATTGTGCTCCTATGACCAAGAGGGTCAGGCAGTTATTGAGCCTAAGCCATAGCTCCGGCCTGCACCTCTCCTCCTTCCCTCTCCTCCTCCTCCTCCTCCCCCCCCCCCCCCCCCCCTTTATCCATCTGTTCAGCCATCCGTCCGCTGGGCCGGCCGAGGCCATCTATCCATCCGCCCTGACACTTGGACGTCTGGAGCTGATTGTCCAAACGCAATTCTTGTGTATGCCTATGTAAAAGCAGGAGTTGTGGATGGACATCACGCCCCTGACTGTCCCCGCTCCTTCAGAGTGATGGGATTTTCGACACAGACTTCTGGAGGAGGCCTCTCCATGGCATGTTGGTCTTTTGTGTGGTGAGTAGCAGCCAAGAAAAAAAAACACACACACACACACACACACACGCACACGCACACACACACACACACGCACACACACAACCTCGCTCTCAGCGGGGTTTCCTGTCAGCTCAGAGCCTGGGACCCAGGAGGTTGGATTGGAGTAACACTCCAGTGACGGGAAGAAAGAAGTTGAGTAAACAGAGTGGACGCAGAGCATGAGAGAGAGAGAGAGAGAGTGGGAGAGAGAGAGTGGGAGAGAGAGAGAGAGAGAGTGGGAGAGAGAGAGAGAGAGAGTGGGAGAGTGGGAGAGAGAGTGGGAGAGAGAGAGTGGGAGAGTGGGAGAGAGAGAAAGAGTGAAAGAGCTAGGGGGAGCGGGAGTGTTGAAAACACTTATCTCTACAGAGGCCAGTTGAACATGTCTGATTTGTTCTGCCGTTCATGTATTTCCACCTACTTCTGTCTCTGTTGCCATTCTCACACTGGCTGCCTGGCTCTCACAGATTCTCAAAGGAAAAGGGTGGGAAGTGAGAGAGAATGGGAATGAATGAGAGTGTGTGCGTGTGTGAAGAATAGGCCGGCGAAAGACAGAAAGTGAGAGAAAGAGGGGAATTGGGGTGAGGTACGGAGGAGGGGTGCAGGGCAGGGAAAGTGGGATTAGTAAAGAGAGAGAGAGGCAGAGGAAGACAGAAAGTGAGATTTGCGGGACGAGAGAAAAATTTAGGTGGAGGGATTGTTTTTTTTTTTTTTAATCACAATTTTTCTGGAGTTACCACAAAAGTATGTTTTAGGCTCCAGATGAAAGTGTACATTTAAAATGATAAGGCAAAAATGTAACAAGAGGCAATGCGATAAAAGGGTGGGTGGGGGGGGGGGTTAGAGAGAGAGAGAGAGAGAGAGAGAGAGGGAGGGAGAGAGAGAGGGAGAGAGAGAGAGTGAGAGAGGGAGGGGGAGAGAGAGAGGGAGGGAGAGAGAGATCAAGATGGAGCCAGCATTAATATGCTAATGGCCTGAGTGAGCACACAACAGGCGCACTGACCAAGCAAATCACTGCTGGACACACACTGAGGCTAATCCCCCACACAGCGCTCACACACACAGCGCTCACACACACACACACACACACACACACACACACACACACACACACACGCACACACGCACACACGCACGCACACACACACACACACACACACACACACACACACACACACACACACGCTCCTTTCACACTCTGGTCATACAGTCACACACACATACACACAGTAATGTCAACCAGTGACTGAACTGATGTCCTAACATGTAAACAGTGAACAACTAAGAGGTTGTGGGCAGGTTCTGTTCCAAAATCTTCTGATGCAGGTGAGATATGACTTTTCTTAGATTATTCTTAACTCTCATTGACCCCACCACACTCTCTCATACACACAAACACAAACACACACACACACACACACACACACACACACCCTGTCAGTCCGTCACAATCTCCATGGTTATTGAGCCCTGTGGAAGCCCCTCTTGGTAGCTTGTGTGTGAATTGTTCTGTGATTGTCTTTTCACAATTACAGTTTGGTGGGCCTTTGCCCTGCTGCGGTTCTCAGTCTTGTTCCCCAAAGCAGCCATATTTGCTGAAGAGATCTTTGGCCATCTGTGGCTGCCCCATGCCACCCCCGCCCCCCCCCAAAAAAGAACTTCAAACAGCTTCTGACAAAGCCAGAGATCTAGCTTGAGCAGTCATATTTGTCATTGCATTTATGTTGGTTTGGGTGTTGTTTTCTTGATTGTCCTGTCTAAACTTTTTTTTAAATTTTTGTATTAAATCAATAAAAATAATAAAAACGACACTTGTGCATCTTTTGTCATATTCCACTTTCTACGTCAGTTTGGCTATTTCATACCACCATGTCCTAACATCAGGTCTATTACTGTATATAATAAATTATAATTGCATTTTTTTTATGAATTCCGTCTATTATCTATGTAGTATCAAACATGCGAACAAGCAGGAAATTAAATAATTAAAATGAGTCAATCTGTGACTTCAGAATATAGTAAAGTGTCAGTGTCCAGAGAAACATGGTGTCAAACAATTGTTTCGCGTTATTTTAATGACTCCACAATCTAGCAGGTTACTGTCTTTCCCTCATGTATAGACATTTATTTGGACCAATCCAGAGTATATTTTTACATCACGTTGACAAAATTAGCACCACCAGATGTCGCTACGGTGTACACTGAATACAAAGGAAGTCTACGCAGAAAGATTGTATCCGGCGGAAAGTGACACATTTAGTGACTGGCGAGGTGTAATGTTGAGCAAATAAGAACTAACAACTAACTGCAGACCTGCAGATAACTAGCTCACACGGTACGTGTCCTTTTTTGTTGAGTGGCATCATGTCCAGAGGCGTCAGAAGTTCGCTTTGATCGAGTATTTTTCCTCTCGCGTCGTTATTGTAAACTGCGAGGGACAAGCCAGCTGTTCATCATCTTTTCTTCGTGACCACAAGTAAGTAAGACGCAGCTTTTGACAGCTTAAATAAACCTCCATGAAATGTGTTAACAAGGGTGGGTTGGTGACACTGTGACCTAGCACAGCTAGTACAAAGACTGCCATTGCATGCAGTATTGTTGACATTCCCAAGCTCAAGGGGTTGTCAACTTTTTTTCTGCTGAAATTGTTGTTCATGTATGTTCACCTGACTGTTGGATAGCCTGGATACAAGATGTTTTGCTGGGAGATACAGTCAGAGTAACCTCAGCGTTATTAACAGGTTTGTGTGTGTACTTGCCAAGTGACAGGCATTGAAGGAAACCTTGAGACCTGCAACATTGTCATATATGCCATAGCCTCCTGAAAAAGGGCTGTTAATAATAACTATTTTGATTATCCCTTAATCAATTATACTATTTAATTTTAGTCTATTGATGCCCAGTATACACATTTAACCAAACGATCTTAAAATATGAATAGCATACATTTCAGATCATTTGAACTAATTCTCTGAGTGATGTCACAGATGATGAAAGTCTTCGATTGATTCATTTCCTGTATGATATGTTATTGTTGCTGCTTGCATCCCATTCGCTGACTCAGCCGGGGATGTTTGATAGGTTACCTTGTTCCTCAGGTTATTCTGACCAGATGGCAAACCCAGTGAACATCCAGGCTCCTAGTAAGACCTGGGAGCTGAGTTTATATGAGCTGCACAGAACTCCCCAGGTGAAGTACTAGTACTGTCACGTTTGACATCAACCAGCTCAATCAGAGCTTTATATCCACCCATTCCGGGAAGGACAAGACCAAATATTTTGGTTTGTTAAAATACACATACTCATACCTACTCACAGACACATTAACATGAAAGAATATTCAGTACTTACATACATACTCACTACAGTATCCACCCACAATTTTACCAAAAGAACTAAATGCATGTAAATGTAAAAATGTTAGATACAAATATATTATTAAATTGAGAGAAAGCTAAAGAAACTGTAAAGGCAAGTGGGAGTATAGTATGGCAGTGGAGTATAGTTCTGACTACCTTTAGGCTGTATTATATTTAGTGAAAGCATGCAGAAATATTATTTATAAAGAAATGATATAGTCCTTTAATCATCTAGTCAGTCAAGAAGACAATCGGATGTTCAGCCAATCAGTAGAGACACATGTCAGTCTTGTCATGTCACATGTCTGACACATGTCAGTAATGTCTCTTAGCCAAAGGAAAACAACTTGCAAATGGTTGGAGAGAAGGGGGTATGTTTGTTTAACTGTGGAGCTTCAAAGTAATACGCTTTTGCTAAAATCACTGACCCTTGAGGATTCAATCAACTCATACAAGTACTGTGTGTGTGTGTGTGTGTGTGTGTGTGTGTGTGTGTGTGTGTGTGTGTGTGTGTGTGTGTGTGTGTGTGTGTGTGTGTGTGTGTGTGTGTGTGTGTGTGTGTGTGTGTGTTTCTTGGGCGGCGGAGGGCTTCCCTATTCACTTGTTTTTGTTTGGCAGGAAGCAATCATGGACGGGACAGAAATTGCCATATCTCCCAGAAGCCTCCACAGTGAGCTGATGTGTCCCATCTGCCTGGATATGCTGAAGAAGACGATGACCACTAAAGAGTGCCTGCATCGCTTCTGCAATGACTGTATCGTCACTGCTCTCAGATCAGGGTGAGCATGTTCTCTCTGTCTCTGTCTCTCTCTGTCTATGCTTGCCTGCCTGTCTGTCTGTCTGTCTCTCTCTCTGTCTGTCTCTCTCTCTCTCTCTCTCTCTCACACACACACACACACACACACACACACACACACACACACTCACACTCACACACACAAAAGGTCCAGGGAACACTGACGGCTACTTCAATATTTACAGTTCCAACTCAACTCTGCCCTGAACACACAATTTGGCAAAACAAGGTCCTGACTAAAATGCGGTGTGGAACTTGGATGGAGAGATGAACAGCGAAGGGAATCAACAATATGTCAGACCATTAAAGTAAATATCATTAACTTTTTTAATGATTTTCCCTCTCTACAGTTTGACTTGCTAGTGCCATGCATACGATAGCTTCCACTAATACCAAATATAGTATCACATTCGTATTCTCCTTAACATCCTCTTGTTCTCTCTCTCTTTGCTTTTGAAGTAGTCTTCCTAACGGCCAACCCCTGCTGTTTTGAAAACAAATAGGCGGTGCCAAAAAAAGCCTTCCTGATTATGGTTGCCCAGGCGACATATTTGGCAAAGCTGATTCCTTCCTGCTATCTCACTGAAGTCAACCAAGTGAAGAAAGATTCTATTCCTCTCACACCCCACCTCCCGTTATTCTCCCCCCTCAGGAACAAAGAGTGCCCTACCTGCCGCAAGAAGCTGGTGTCAAAGCGTTCCCTTCGTCACGACCCCAATTTCGACGCTCTCATCTCTAAGATCTACCCGAGCCGGGACGAGTACGAGGCCCATCAGCGGCGCGCCCTGGACCGCTTCAGGCAGCTGCATAACCCCCAGCCCCTCATCCTCAGCATCGAGGAGGGCATTCGCCTGCAGGCCAAATACAGGTCAGGGGGTCACTACAGGGTCAAGGGGGAGGTGCTCTTTCAATACTAGTTCAGGGATAGAAGAATGATTGAATGATGTATCTGTCCATCTGTTGTCCTACCATATCTGTAAATACTGTTGAAGTGAGTTGGGGTTTTGAGGCTGCCAGTTATATGGCGAGAGCGGTTCTTTCTGAGTTTAGCAATGGGAAGTCACAAATCATAATTGAATGGAGCAAACAACCAAGTGTGTCAAGTCTTACAACTTTATTTTATGCAAAGCTTGGTATTACACCAAGTGCTTATGTGCTTCCCGAGTGTTTCAGACACAGAAACAATCAGCAGTATGATCTTTTTTTTATTCTAATTGGCTGCTAAGTAGATAATCTGAAGACTTCAATCCCCAATCATCACATCCCTTTGCTGGCTATTCTAGTTTGTAATCACAAGTTTTTACAGACCTCTGCGGGTGCGCAAAGCTCAGCAGGATGACGGCGACAACACCACCTTCAGCGGCGACGAGGAAAACGGTGACACGCGATCCCATGCTTCTCATGACTCCGCCCCCTCGCGTCAGCCCTCCCTCCTGACCAGTCACGCCCCACAGGCGGGGCCCAGCCGATCCAAGAGGCCTCGGGAGTCTGACGAGTCTGGGGCCGAAGTGGACGGCCAGAGCCTCACCCCGCCTCGAAAGCCGCGACGCAACAACAACAAATCAGAGATCGAGCTGGTGTTCCACCCACACCCCCTGTTAGTAAACACAGAACGGCACAGCCAGACAAGGTGAGGCTTCTTCTTCTTCTTCTTCTTCTTCTTCTTCCTCTTCTGTATTACAGCTTGTAATTATCCTTGGCAGCCACACACTGGGGATTTCAGGAAGAATCAATGTTCCACAGTTTTTTTTTCTCCCACTATTCGAGATCTACCACAACCAGCTGAGCTCATAGATGCCTTAATTAATTACAATCACCTGGTTCGAGTTATCAAGAGCTACATCACTTACTTTATTTAGATATGCATTAAAGCACACCTTCTGACACAAGCCCTAAAGTTTTTGTTAGGTGAAAATTCCTCGGACTCCAGAGTTGTGTACAAGTATCTTTTTATTCAATATGCATATCGGGCTCACTCATGTCTTGGCAGACAAGAGAGAGGCACGGGCCCACCCTCATCTTGGAGGACGGGCTCACTCCCAGACTGTAGCAGACGAGAGAGAAGCAAAGTTAAACACATCACACAAGGATCAAATAGAAAGAAGTTAGCGTTCTCTGATGCTAAAGCACTATGTCAGCAGAGATAACCACAGTGTGGGTTTTCCACATCCGAGGTCATCTTGCTATGCTTTTTGCAACGTAATGCATCAGCAAGGCAGAAAACGACTAGTTCTTCTTATCAGCCCTCACTTACGCACACAGGGAAGGTACACTTTTAAGAACAGATAGAGACAGAAACATCATGTTTCAGCTCACAAAGGTATATGATTAACACACATACAGTACATACTTGATTTGTCAGAGTGTCACCTTTCTCTATCAATTTTTGTTTACATAATACCCCCTAGTCACTAAGTTCATTTCATGAGTGAAGTGAGTTTTTTTTTTTTCTGTAGCAAATGATTATGGTGTCTGATACATAACTCGTGTTGCTTCATTAGAGCAATGTCCTCCCTCTCTCCTGCTCTCAGATATGTCAAAACAACTGCCAATGCCACAGTGGACCACCTCTCTAAGTACCTGGCCTTGCGTATTGCCCTGGAGGAGAGACAGACAGACCAGCCAGCAGAGGAGCCTGGTGTAGGGGAGACAGCGTCAGGGGGCGAGGGGAGCAGAGCTGGGCCTCCTGGTCGCCTTTTGGACATCAGTGAGAAGCAGTACACCATCTACATCACCACAAGCAGCGGCCAGTTCTCTGTGAGTACAACTAACCAAGCTGACGTAATGCATTATATGAACTTCTTACTTAGGACATTTTTCCAGGATCGTTCAGAGCATAGGTTTCCCAAAGTCCGCCCACTAAGGTTATGTAAATAAAACATGTTGAAGCCAATTGGTTGGAATTTTGATTTCTTTGTGAGTGCCTTGAAAGGAAATGTGTATTGTTTAGTGGCATCCATTAGTACAAATGAAATATGGTATTTTTAATTGTTTCGATTTTCTGAAAAATTCACAACAGGCAGTCTGTCAGGCCTAAAGGTTCATTTTAGATTCCTTGGTTGGCTTAAGTAGAGACAGGACAGAGCGCCATTTTGTTTTTTCCTGTTCAACCAGCTCTATGCTTCAGAATGTCTCCGTTATTGCTGCCCTCTTCCCTCAGTTCATCTTGTTTGCTTCTTAACAACACGCCCCTCTCTCCTTCAGACTCTGAACGGTTCTCTGACTCTGGAGCTGGTGAATGAAAAGTACTGGAAGGTGAACAAACCTCTGGAGCTGTACTACGCTCCCACCCAGGACCAACAGCAGCAGCCTCAGCAGCCACAAGCACCAGAGCAGTCCTCTTCATCCCAGCTGTGAAGACCTGTAAGAAGGCTGATAAAGAGATCGGTCTCTCTCCTCGTCGCTTGCTTAAGTACACCTACAGCATGGAACTGCAGACCTGCTGAGTTTATCTAAATTACACATTCTTCCCCGTGGACATTCAAATACTGACTATGAAACATATCCCTCTGCCCTGTAGTTGTTGTCACCTATCCAGTGGTTGGTGAAAGTACTCGTGCCTTGGGACACGACTGGAGGAGTAAGATGGAAGGAGGGGTTGAAATGTTATCCTTGAGTAAGGATACCGAAGAGTTTTCATCTGCATAATTCCAAGGTTCATTGACTTGAATCCTTCCTATATATAAACAGTGTTTTTATTTTAGTACCCTATGCATACAAACTGAGGTCAACTGATATCAACAGTCAGTTCCATCTAGCACAAAACGACGTTTAAATGAACACGGATCTGCCTCACAATGGAGGTAGTTTTATTATGACCTATATGTCTGTTGTAGAGCAGCAAAACTACCATCAACTCGGTAGAAAACCCCCCCAAGTGTGTGATTAAGACTCATGTATCTATGCTGAGCTCCAAAGAAACACTTTGAAGAAACACAAGGGCCTGCCTTTGCTCGTATGGCAATGTGTAATTTTTATAGCCTTTTTAGTAGTGGCTTTCCAGAATTATAGAAATATTGTGACGTGATGACATCAGTTGTTTGGCACAACCCACAAGAGCCACTTTTTTTCCAAGGCTACACACTTTTACATTAATTAAATGTACACATATAAAATTTCTAAATGCACTTTATCTGAACCATCTTATGCATTAGGATGTTTTATTCCAGATACCTGTCTGAATATACAATTTCTTATTGAACAATCTCCTATATGTAAACTTTCCCACTTGTGCAGCATGTTATATCTTGCTCAAATGTGTTTAGTAAACTCTGATAACGGCTGTTATCAAACTGAGTTTCTGGCCTCAGGTGAAACTAAACAGCCTTACGGCTACTGAAAACTAACATGCAGTTTCAGACAGCAGCCCACCGCATACCTGCACAAGCCTGGAATGACAATTTTTATGGGGAATCTCCCGATTGGTTAATACCGTTGAAACAGGTGTTTTGTTAGAATGCTGTACCCACCATTCTCAGAGCATCTGCTGTCATAACTGCCATCAGTGGGAAAGTAAAAGGTACTCCAAGAATGACTTGGTGTAGCCTTGAGAGCATCTGAACTAACCAAGTCAAACAACAAAACGATATGGACTGCGGATTCTGAGTGCTGTTAATATTAGTAGTCTTTGAGAAAAGGAAAGTCAGCAAAACAAATGAATGTGTGCTCAAGTTAAAATAAAGATCAAAATATACATAGATCTAGACTTATACACTTTCAAGCATTTACTATTCTGCTAATGCACTTCACAGACTTGTTACAACCTATGAAGATGTACTTGACGCACATCAAGGAAAACCCTTACATAAAGATGATTATACATTCCCTCTCTGATTTTCACTTGGCTAACCAGCATCCACTCGTCCTGATTCAGAAGAGCACTTTGTAATAACACCACATGAGGAAAAACAAGGTTGTGAAATGTGGCATTTATTGACACATGGGGAGCAGGGAGAGATTTACTTCTTCTTGGACACACCAACTGTGCGACCACGACGACCGGTGGTCTTGGTGTGCTGGCCACGCACACGCAGACTAAAGGAAAGAAAGAAAGTAAATGTGTCAGAGCAATGAGTACAGATATCAGACAAATAATTAAGTAGTCCATTAATAACGTTAATTACCACTCATCTGTTCTAAGAAAAACTGTAGCTCAAGCACCATTTAAGTGTCCACAGAAGACAATAGCCTCAACTGCTGATAACCAATACGCCAAAGTTTTTTTGTTTCATGAGGCAAAGACATAAGCTACATTTTGGTAGTGACTGCAACTTAAAATACTTCTAAAACCTCATCAATGTAAGAGTACAGACACTATTAATGGCAGCCAAATACATTCACAAGGTGTCTTTTTGCCGATTGGGAATTTAGCCTGAGGGGGACCAAAGTTGCTTAAACACATCCTACCTGGCCAGACACGACCAACAAGAAAAAATGCAATAAGAATATTCATAAACAGGATTTCAACCAAAGACACTCCAGTAAAGATGGCATGGCAGTAGCTATGGGACCAGATGCTGATCAAGAAACACTGTTCTGCTTGCAAAATGGTAAGACACTTGCCATTGGACCAGCTTCACAGCCAAGCATGGTCTGACTACTGTTCCAATAGCTGCTGGCAAGGCTTGCTGTATGTACTTTACTGGGTGCACAGGATGTGCTGTAGTTTACTCTGCTAGCCATCATTGTAGCCTTAACCACAGACTACTGCCAAGCTTGAAGTGCATCTCTTATTTGAGTAGCCTGGCTAAAATAAAGAGGAAGATGCTATTCTTCCACTTCACAGCCCAGTGTGTGAAAGATTACATCTGTGCCTAAGAGAACAGATTTTGACAGATTAAAAAGCAGTCCTTACCCCCAGAAGTGCCTGAGACCACGGTGAGCCCTGATTTTCTTCAGTCTCTCCAGGTCTTCTCTCAACTTGTTGTCCAGACCGTTAGCAAGAACCTGAAACCCAGTCAGCCATGGTAAGTCATCACTGAGTGCAACGCGATTCATGCTCGTGATTTTAGGTAGTAACGCAAAGGGAGTGAACAAGTGCAGCCACAAATTTCACTAATTCTGGCATCCAAAGCTAAAAGTATTTGTTTAAATACTCCGAAGGTGCAAGTATCTTTCAAGATTGTACTAAAACAGAATTCTGCTGTAGTGCATTTTGACAGCTTAAAAATAAACATGGAAAAGAATGATTTAACATCATGGAAACATACCTGGCTGTACTTTCCATCCTTGACGTCCTTCTGTCTATTCAGGAACCAGTCAGGGATTTTGTACTGGCGAGGATTCTGCATGATGGTGATAACCCTCTCGACCTGTTGGCAAAATATACATCAATCCACACTGTAGTATAACAAGACACATGTAACATTACCCTTGAGAAAATACAAGCGTAATAGTATCCTACAGATTCATTCCAATCACTGCCCATCATACCTCATCCTCAGTCAGTTCTCCAGCCCTCTTGTTGAGGTCAATATCGGCCTTCCTCAGGACGACGTGGGCATATCGCCTACCAACACCCTGAAACACAAAAGGGTGAAGAAAGTCCCACTTGAGAATCGCTGTGTGTTACCATGTTATCCCACCAAACAACTCATATTTAGGCAGACCACAAGCCACATCACGATCTTACATGGCTAAAGGACTAAAGTAAGCTTACCTTAATGGCTGTGATGGCGAAGGCTATTTTCCTCCTACCATCAATGTTCGTGTTGAGAACACGAAGAATGTGCTGGAACTTCTCAGGAATAACCAGAGACTGAAAGAACACAAGATATTGCACAAAAAGCCAGTGAGCACTCCAACTTCAAATGCACGTAGCTGAACAGCTCTAACGTTAGCCAACTAGTCGCTCGATCCCACTCAGTAAAGGTGTGTTGTGAACCAAAAAATACGTTTGGTCCCTCATAAATAAGTTGTCTTCATCAAGTCTGTCCAGTCTCGCATTGTAAATTCGCATAATTTAACTTCTGTATGCTAGTTGGCTCTCCAGCCTGATGAATTGCAACGCAAGCTGGCCTAACCTAGCATGGCTAGTTCATTATATGCCCAATATTTACCAAACACAGGCCAGTATTAACGACCCTGGAGTGTATATGTACACGTTGAAAAAACACTGATTAAGAGGGTAAACCGACACATGTATTGAATGCTACAATGAGCCAGAAAGCCTTTACTGAACGAACTTCATTTCAATGCTTAACACCGACGCGGGCTTGCATATCACAGGGTTGCTAGCTGGCAACTCCAGAATGTGATCCCCGATTAAATACATAATCTTTCCAACAAATATCACATTCCAATGGGCAACAATATTATTTCATGATCATATACGATACAGATTTTTCTAACAAGACACAAAGAAAAGCAGATGAATGTAGATATACATTTGGTTTTATCAGAAGCTAAGTCTCACACTCACCATCTTGGAAACAGGTTCCGAGCGAAGAGGAAATTCGTAGGCTCTCGCGAGAGTTTATCATTGGCATTTGTGCAGGAAATGATTCCACCCTGGATATATTGCTCGTGTAACAACCCTACCGAAATCATTGTCGAAAAGTAGTTTAGACAAGCTTTAAAAATACAACAATATACGCGTCACGTTTTCCGCAATACTAGGCTAACGTCTGTTTAATATTGTAATTTAATCAAGCATATCTCACTAATGAGTGTCAACAGCCACGGTGTTTCTGGAGGGTCAAATATTGTGTAGAACCGTAGTTCGTTTATTGTAGTTCAAGACAGGAACTATGGCGGAGGCGGTGGTCAGTGGGGTTAGGGCTGATGTTAACTCCGGTGAAAGCTCAGCAACTAATGCAATGGCATATTTGCAAGATGAGGTAAAAATACTACACTAAATGGTCTTTTATTGCAAGACATTATTATAATCGATATATCATGGAAACACAATTGGTAATGGAAAGCTATGCTAACGGGTTAACTCAACTATCTAGCTAGCTAGTCTTATTTTGTAGGACTTGTTTTGGAAGGGTAGCAAACATTATCACATATATTACTAACGTTACCTTCCTGGTTGTCCGATTAAGTTATCATATTCTACGTGAACGTGAAAAACAGCAAACCAGCTGTTTGTAAGCCATGGTTTACTGCTAATGTTTTAACCACAAATTACCACAAATAGCGAGTTAGCTAGCGACTAACGTCACCTAAGGCTGCAAAATGACATCTAGCTATCCTACGTTGTCACTTCCTAGTTCCTTGTCATAATTTGCTATCAGTGGCATCACATGCTGCAGCAAAACAGTGGAAGAGGATATAGAAATAGTGTTTTTCATCACTTCATTTTACGTCCAGCTTTTCTATTGACAAGTACACGTTATACACAAATGACATATCAGCTGTTAGATAGTAGGCTACCCTTTCAAGTTCAGGTCTTAAGTAAGCCACTGACGAATTCGCCTTTAAAAACGTATACAGTACGTTTTTCTCGTTATAAGATAGGGTTGTAAAGTGATAATGTTGTTGGATTTTTTTTTAATAATGGTCTATGGCTCTGAAATGTTTTTATTTAATGTCAAACGAAGCGCTCTACCCCTATATGAAGCCACAGGACGATCTATGTTTACAGATTATGTTTTAGCTGTAGAGAATTTGAAAGGGGTTTCCTCTAGCAAGAAAGGTCCTTGTTTCTTGAGTTAATGACCAGTGCTAATTTCACCTAAATGTCAACAGAAGCCTGATTCGGATTTGGATCCTGCCCTTAACCTGGGTGATTTAGACTTGACCACTGATGAGTTTATCTTGGACGAAGTAGACAGTAAGTTTGCTTTCAATTGTACTTTATGTATATGCATTTTAAAACATCACACACACGCTGGTTTAATTAAGAATGTGTACGATAATAACTATTAATTTGTCTTGCAGTACACATCCAGGCCAATCTTGAGGATGATTTGGTGAAGGAAGCCCTGAAAACAGTAATACAGAGTTTTGTTTGCTTTTGAACACTTGAATTGTTATGAATCCTGTGGTTTTGGTGCAAATAGCCTGACAATGAAGAACCTTGATCGTGATAACTTCTTATTTGCTTATATACTCTTCTAACTTTCTTTATTGTCCAGGGGGTTGACCTCAGGCAGTACTCGAAGCAAGTGGAAGCTGAGCTCCAACGCATTGAACAGGCCTCGATTAAAGACTGTATCCCTCATGCATCAGTTCAATTTCTCTCACTGTTTTTGCCATAAAGTTTCATTTTCTGAGTTGCTATTTCATTACTAGGCATATCAGATACTCTCAATTAGTCATCTGGCTACAATTATGTGTTGAATTAATCAGTTTTGCCAGTTTTGTAACAATGATCCTTGATCAAAGACTGACAGATATTAAAGAAAGCCAGAACATTGCATCGCTTCACAACCAGATAACTGCATGTGATTCCATACTGGAGGTAGGATATTCAGTATACATCATTTTAATATTCTGATTGTTGTGGTGAAAACTGGAGAGGACTCTCTTTTTCTCACTGTCTCTCACTCCCTCCCCTTTCCTCTCCTCTTCTAGCGTATGGAGGAGATGTTGAGCAACTTTCAGAGCGACCTGTCCTCCATCAGCAGTGAGATCCAGACGTTGCAGCAGCAGTCCGTCAGCATGAACATGCGTCTGAAGAACAGGCAGGCGGTGCGGAGCCAACTCAGCCAGCTGGTGGATGAGCTAGTGGTGCCCGGAGCCATGATCTCGTGAGTCTGCAACGCAGAGATGGAAAGATAGTGGTACAGTGGTAAATAAGTCGGTTAGTAATCAGAAGGTTGCTAGTTCGATTCCCTGTCGAAGTGTCCTTGAGCAAGACACTGAACCCCTAATTGCTCCTGATGTGCAGTGTGCCATCAGTGTAAAATGTGTATACATTGTAAGTCGCACATATGTAAGTCGCTTTGGATAAAAGCGTCTGCTAAATGACTAAATGTAAATGTAAATGTAAATGTAAAAGATGAGGGGACGGGAGTGAAAGGCATGGGGGTGATGTTAAGCATCGCAGATTTATTTCTCTCTTGTTGCTGTTTCTTTACCCAAGAGGCTTATTTTTAGATGTAGATTTTATTTGATTTTATTAGCAGCCAAACATTAAACTCCATCACTACGAACAAGCTTGTCACTTGTAAATAAAGAAACAGATAAACAATGTGTAATATCATCTGCTTTATAGTCATGGCAAGACAAGTCATGCTATGACTGGGCATAGCTCTGTTTTTGCAAGTCCTTAAAGATCCAAGTTAATGTGCTGATCAGTGATTTCAGGTAACCAGTTACAGCACGCTTGTCATGTCTTTTGTCCTCCCAGTGTAATACTGGACAGCCCTGTTACCGAGCAGGAGTTTTTGGAGCAGCTTCATGAGCTCAACAACAAGATCAACTTTGCCAAGGAGCTCAGCTTCAGAGAGACCCTGGCCTGCTCCGACATCCAGGACATTGTGGACAGACTCAAGATCAAGGTGGGAGCAGAGGGTTTGGAGCAGAGGTGAACGGGGGCAGAGTGAAACACAAGATGCTCTTGGTGGAAACCGCACTGATGTAAAGCCTTTCATTTACACTCAGTGTGTCTGGATCGTAGCATAGATTCATTGCTGACGTGACACACCTGTCCACAACATCGACCACACATCCAGGGTGTTCATTGCTGACGTGACACACCTGTCCACACATCCAGGGTGTTCATTGATCTAACCTTGCTCACAATGTATCTCCATGCCTACCATTAATGTTCCTACAATTCAGCTGCATTTATGCCTTTGATGAGTCACAACAGTCTGGGCTCCGCTTTGGTTGGCATTTTTCAGCCAGAGGGGAACACTTGTTGAAACTGACCGCTTCAAATTAATCTGAGTGTTAAGTTTACAGTCAACTGTCTCACTGCATGTTCAGACAACAGCTGCTAAAGGTGCACTCTCTTTGTTCTGTAGGCAGTGACAAAGATCAGAGAGTTCATCTTGCAAAAGATCTACTCCTTTAGGAAGCCCATGACCAACTACCAGATCCCTCAGAACAACCTGCTCAAGTTCAGGTACAGATGCATGCAGCTACCTACGAGCTTCGGGTGCTGTGACTTCTCAGTTGTCAGTCATTTCTGTCAATGCACAATGCCTGAACTCCCCAAGGCATCACCTTATTTTGTCCCTTGCTGTACACTATTAGGTTCTTCTATCAGTTCTTGCTGGCTAATGAGAGGACGGTTGCTAAGGAGATCAGAGACGAGTATGTGGACACCATGAGCAAGATCTATTACAGCTACTTCAAGTCCTACAGCAGTCGCCTCCTCAAGGTCCAGGTGAGCCGAAGGCAAAGATGAAGACAACTTGCATGTCGTTGGTATGAGGATTATGTACAACTCAAATGACCTCCTTTTGCATTGTTGCACAGTATGAGGATGTGGCAGACAAGGATGACCTCATGGGTGTGGAGGACACAGCTAAGAAAGATATCCTTTCACTCAGACAATCATGATGCATGTTTGGATGTGTGTGTCATGATGTCTTACACCTTATGTTTGTATTGTAGGCAAGCTTATACAGGACTAAATAACTGGGGGAAAATAATAATAATAATAATAATACATCACATTTATATAGCGCTTTTAACAGTTCTCAAAGACACTTAAAATAAAGACAAAAAGAAGATAACAAAAGAAATAATACAAATAAATAAATAAATAAATAAAAGCTAATACGGGAAAAGTAAGGGGAGGGGTTATTGATGTATTAGGTTAATGCATTTATATCTCAGTGCCCAGCAGTCTGACCTTAACAGCTGAGCAGGTTTCTTCTCCAAGCCGTCCCTGAAAAGCAGGAACACCATCTTTACTCTGGGCCAGCGGGGGGCAGTGTTGAGCCCTGCAGAGCTGGAGGGGCCCATCCTCATCCCGCACACTGCTCAGAGAGGAGACGTCAGGGTAACGACATCACAACCTCACAGTTCCACACTCACACAGTTATACACAGGCAGAGAAGAGGCTTAGTCATGCATTACAGCACACTGACAGGATTGATCAGTTACGTTATTATGTTAATCACCAATGCGTTGTCCAGTTTAAACAGTATCATGCATGGCACACTGCAGACCTCATTCATCTACTAAGTGACACTTAGAGAGGATTTCAGATTACATTTTTCTCTGTAATTTAAAAATTTAAATGAAATTAAGTCATGCATCAATTACTGCTCCATATACCCCCCTAGTACCCCTTTGAGACGCTGTTCCGTAGCCAGCACTTTGCCCTGTTGGACAATGGTTGCCGTGAGTACCTCTTTCTGTCCGACTTCTTCATGGTGGCTGGCAACTCGGCGCTGGACCTCTTCAACTGCATCATGGGAAAAACACTCGGCATGTTTCTGGTAAGATCAGTTCACCTCTGTGGGAGGGTGCAGAGGTTGAAATACATATGTGGAATGTTCAGAAACATGCACAGATCTCTTAAAGGATAGGAAAGCCTACCTTACCCGACCTGACCATGTAATATTTCGTTCTAGGGCTGTAGGAGCACAGGGAAGTTCCCCTTTATTCTTTATTCACTGAGGGGTTAGGGGGCAGGTGTGTAATTCAAAAGAACACTGTAAAGGAGACCTGGACTCTTGTTAGCTATGCAGATATCTATGATCAGTCCATGACTGAACCACTGGCCTGAACCATATAACCAGTGGTGGCAGAACAAGTCTATCATAAGTGGAAATGTGCTGTGATTTGCACTTTGCATTTACATTATTTGAATGTCCGCCTCAGACTGTGGTAAACTGTGGGAGGCCCCATATGAAACCAGCTAGAAGTGTAGATGCATGGTGGGGTGTGAAGAGCGTGATGCTTTTTACCCCCTCGAGTGATCAGGGGTTTCTGCTCAGAGTGGGACTGGTGATGCATCAGTAGATGTACCAAGGTGGGGTGCCATCAATAGGATGTGTGATATTTTCTTTTCTTTCTTTCTGTCTTTCCATCTCCGTCTCTGCAGAAGAACATATCCACCTACGTGTCTGACTGTTATGACAGCATTGCTGTGTTTCTATGCATCCACATCATCCTGCGATTCAAAACCATCACCGCTAAGAGGAACATCCCCTCCCTGGACAAGTCAGTAGTTTGCAGCGCAACCACAAACTTTGTTTTCAGTCGTGTAGCTAACTGTGTGGCTGTGGGTTGGGTGACCTCTGACACACACAGCAATGTCACAAGATGGGAAAGATGCATATATTAGGAAAGTGCATGGGTGTTTATTTTGAAAGTGTGTGTGCGCCTGTGTGTGTGTGCGCCTGTGTGTGTGTGTGTGCGGCTGTGTTTGTGTGTGCGCCTGTGTCTGTGTGTGGCCGCCTGTGTGTGTGTGGGCGCCTGTGTGTGTGTGGGCGCCTGTGTGTGTGTGCGCCTGTGTGTGTGTGTGTGTGTGTGTGTGTGTGTGTGACGATATACATATGATGGTGTTGTGTTCGCCTTTGTGTCTGTGCAGGTACTGGGAGGCAGTGCTGGAACTGCTGTGGCCGAGGTTTGAGCTCATCCTGGAGATGAATATCCAGAGCATCCGCAACACTGACCCTCAGAAGCTGGGCGTGCTGGACACAAGACCCCACTATGTATGCACGCACACAGACCATAAATCTGTGTTCACACGTTCTTTAAACCATGTACCAAACCACATTATTTGCAATAACCCACACACAGGTGTCCACATGATGAAGTGCAGATCTTTACTTATTATTGGTCAAATTCGTTAACGCACAGCCCGATTTCATTAAAGGGGCGGAAACCATTGCTGTAATACCTTTTCTCATTCACTAATGCGGTTTACCATCCTATTTTGCCAATTGCACGAATTTGCACCATTGCAGTGCTGAGAATGCAGTATGAGAACTAAATCTCCTGAATAACTGCACTGACATTTTACCTTCAAAAATGAATAGACACTCTAAGCCATAACGCGAAGAATTTAGCAATGAGGTCTCTGATGATTCCCATGCCCAACTGACTGCTAATTTTCCAGTTTTGCTTATAACAGAACAGGAAGGAATGTTAATGAATGTGTTTGTTTCTGGTCTCTGTTGTAGATCACACGACGCTATGCGGAGTTCTCCTCCGCCATCGTCAGCATTAATCAGACATTCCCCAATGAGCGCACCCATACCTTGCTGGCTCAGCTCCAGGTGGGCCATCTCTACTCTCTACTATCTCTACATTTCTCAGCTCTCTCTACTCCGTACTGAAAGGACCCGCAAAGACGACCAGCTGGTGAGGGCTGTTCTCATGTGCCTGTGCCTGTGTGTGTTTGTTCAGGTCGAAGTGGAAAACTTTGTCCTAAAAATGGCTGCCGAGTTTCCCTCCAGAAAGGATCAGCTCATATTCCTCATCAACAACTACGACATGCTGCTCAGTGTTCTAATGGTGAGACTTCGGCCAGTTTAGAGTCGAGCCAGTGGCTCACATAGTCTCACCATAGGTGCTTAACTCTCTACCTCCGACACCTTGACCTCACTGGAAAGTACCTGCATTTTAGTCAGTTGAGGTGAATTTCTGGAAACTACTTGAAATTGTTTGCAGCTTTGGTTTGACCCAGTCAGTGTGTTAGGTGTTTTGTGTCAAAGGTCCCAGAAGGGTTCGTGTTACAGAATTAGTTTTGTTATATTCCCAAAAGCACCCTTTAACACCTCCATTCTCTCATCACTGCTTTCTCCCCCCCCCCCCCCCCCCCCCCCCTCTCTCTCTCTCTCTCTCTCTCTCACTCTCTCTCTCACTCTCTCTCTCTCTCTCTCTCTCTCTCTCCCCCCATCATGGTTTTAGGAGAGGGCAGCTGATGACAGTAAGGAGGTAGAGGGCTTCCAGCAGCTCCTCTTGGCTAGAAACCAGGTAAGCACAGAGGCCTTAACACAGAGGCCCTAGCACAGAGGCCCTGGCACAGAGGCCCTGGCACAGAGGCCCTGGCACAGAGGCCTTAGCACAGAGGCCCTGGCACAGAGGCCTTAGCACAGAGACCCTTGCCAAAGGTAGTTTAGCCAGTGCTGGGGTAATGCACAATATTACTAAAAACCGAAATAAATAGAAAAGATGATTTTGAATATTAAGTGTTTTGTTAATATTAATAGTTATAATATTAAGGGTTAAAACAAATAACTGAAAGCCTCAATTGTCTCCATACACTTCCTGTTTTGTGTGCATGTGTGCGTCTGTGTGTGTGCGTGTGTGTCTGTGTGTGTGATTAGGAGTTCATTGAGGAGATTTTGTCACCCCCCTTTGGTGGCATGATTGCGTTTGTGAAGGAGAGCGAGGGCCTGATGGAAAGAGGTCAGCTGGATCGGCTGAAGAATGATGAAGGTTTGTTTGAAACAAAGCCTACTCCACTCCGTACTGTACCATTTCCTCCCTTTTCTGTACCGACTTCTGCTGAATTATGTTCCTGCTTTTTAGCTGGCACTGAATACCCATTTCCCTAAACATATTTTTGCTCTCTCGTGCTCTCTCTCTCTTTCTTTCTTTTTCTCTCTCTCTTTCCTTCTCCTTTTCTCCGGCAGCACGGATCACTCAGCTGGTGAGGGGCTTCTCCATCACCTGGAAGCAGTCAGTGGAGGCCATGAGTCAGGATGTCATGAGATCCTTCACCAACTTTAAAAATGGCACCAGCATCATTCAGGTACAGCTGTGTTTGTAGATCTCTCTCTCTCTCTCTCTCTCTCTATTTCTCTCTCTCATCTGCTATATTTGGGCTATTAATGTTGCTTTATTTAGAATGGGGAACACAGTGAATGTAATTTAAAAGTCACATGTCTTGTGATCCCTGTTGTGATGTTCTGTGTGTCTCGTGGTGGTGATACAACACTTATGTAATTGCAGTTCAATGAAGCCGTACCAATTTAACCACAAAGTATTTTTAAAAGGGTTTTTATAAATGCTTTTGACACATAAGTGGGTTGGCTCTGTGCACCAAGCCCTTGTCAAAGTGCTTTCTAATATTGTGATTATCCGCCATCTCCACTAGGGGGCGCTGACTCAGCTCATCCAGTACTACCATGGCTTCCACAAGGTCCTCTCTCAGCCCACGTTCCGCAGCCTGGCCGTGCGCTCCGAGCTCATCAATCTGCACCATCTGATGGTGGAGGTGAAGAAGCACAAGCCCAACTTCTGATTGGAGGACTGAGACCCTGAAGAGCTAAGCTAATTTACACAAACCCAACTTCTGATTGGAGGACTGAGACCCTGAAGAGCTAAGCTAATTTACACAAACCCAACTTCTGATTGGACGACTGAGACCCTGGAGAACTAAGCTAATGTACACAAACCCAAGCCAGTTTGGGACAACAAGGAGGTGATGTCAGTGCGGCCTGAGTCAACACATCCCTGTACCCATGAGAAGACATCAGAGGATCCAGAGGACCCTTTGGTCTTATAAACTGCACTTGCACTCTAATGACAGTTTCCCTTGCGGTTGTGGGGTCTGGATTCAGAATAGGATGCTACTGTATACCATTGGAGGGAGAGAACTGGTTTGCAGGAGACGCACTGTTGGAGAACGCTAACACTGGATTAGGAGGTAGCTCTACATTTTCTGTGGAAGCTGCTGGCATGTAAGGAGCTGAAATATAATGTATATATGCGCTTTGTATGTACAATAAGGCATTCCATATGTTTAAACCACGTAGCAGTGGGAGCTTTGGAAGCATTTCAATGGGTATTCCATTATGATTAATATATTTAACTTAAGCAGATATATTGGTGATTATTGTGGTTACATCATGTATTGTTTCAGGTGGAAGTGCTCTATCTGTCAAAAAAGTGAATCTCTTGCAATTCAAAATTATTCTGATTACTGTTTTTGTTGTTAAGCAAGATTGGTTTGCCTATTTACAATAAAGACAAGAAAGTGATTTTAACTGATGTATTTCTTCAGATAATCTTTTGTCAATTTATAGTTCTGTGAAAACGGCCACCAGAATAAATATCACCAAATGTGAGTGATAAACGTTTTGGTACATTTCTCATTTCGGAATTAAAATTCTCAAAACTGGTTTCTCAACCTCCACATCATGCAATTACTTGTGCAATTTCTCATTCTTTTGAACATTTGGCAAATGCTTTGAACAGTCATGTAAAATGGTATGTACAATGTCTTACTCCCCCAAATATCTAGGTGACACTCATTGTGTAAGTCATGACATGCAAACCAGTTCTCAGTATCAAGGGTCAGCCATATCAGGGTTTTTCCTGCATAGAGAAAATTTGGGCGCGCGCCTAAGCCGTTTTCCCGAGCGCCTACAACAAATCCCGAGCGCCTAAGGCAAAAAAAAAAAGTCCGCGATAAAAAAATAAAATAAAAAAAAGCTGTCATTCATGGCGCAATTCAGCTTAATGGTGTTTTGAGCCCTCACCGTTGACTTCAAGGCAGCAGCTGCCTGGAAGGCGCATCCCACCTCCCACCCCTGAGCCAATCATTGAACAGAGGCTGCTCCAAGCTTGCCAGTTTAGAGAATACGTTGGTTTGAGATTTGAGCAAGCAACTTAGTGTAGCTAGTTTTTAGCTGTTTTAAACCAACCACTTCAAAAATGTTGTTTACAACCTGCTTACAAATCTGGTTAAAACAACTAGTGAAGGTGTTTTAGAATAATATTAATGCCATATACAATAACTGACTTTATGTTAACACCACTAATTAATGTTAGCTGTCTAATTATTTAGCGCAATGCTAGCATGCATCTAATGTAATTTGATTTTTAACCAAGGTAGCCTATTGTACTGCAAAATATTGATCGCGACCTGTTTACAAATCTGGTTAAAAGATAAAGGTGAGCTGTTATTTATAGATATGAATTATTTCGCTCAGGGGGTGGGATGCACCTTCCAGGCAGCTGCTGCCTTGAAGTCGACGGTGAGGGCTCAAAACACCATTAAGCCGCAATTCATCACGCGTGCAATGCATGTAAGCGAATATGATCTAAATAGTATGTTTCAAGTATACGCTACAGCCGAAACCTCGTTCTGTTTACATCAATAGTAATCGAGTTGATAAGCGTGTCTTCTTGTCTGAACAATACGCAACTGTGAGGTGCGCGAATGGACAGAGCGGCCAGCTGCCAATCACTCAACTTGCGTATGCATGCTGACTTCATTCGTCGGCGGTGATTTTGAGCATAACATTCCATTTTCAGTATTCATGGCTTTCAATGTATTAAAATATCTGCTATGTTGAGGACCTACACAGGTGTAGGCTATTATTTGATTTGTCTACCCGTTTGAACGAGTACCAGTAGACCGCAGAGCCTCGGGAGAGGCAGACAACCGCATTGGTTTATCAATGAAAGCTCAGCTCGTTCGGAGGAGAGCGGATATATTTGTATTGCATCTCGAATATACCGTAATAATATTAATATTATCATTGATAAACCGGTGCGGTTGTAAACTGTCGTTCCGCTGCGAGGGCCAGCCCGACGTGCACGAATACACCTGTACAAATGCAAATGAAATGTCCACTCAAAATGCTGACAAAAGTTTGATTTCCAACGCAGCCTCCATTGGTGGGCCAATAGAAGTTAAACACACTATTAAACATATTTGTGGACAGTTTTAATAATAAAAACAAAAAGAATGGTATATAGGTTTGTATAATAAAATGAATAGTAATAATAGATAAACTTGAATTTCATAATTTGTGTGTTCCATTTCTGACCACTGGTTAGTTCTAGATTCTATTGATATACATTTCAGTAGTTTGCATATATATGTAAAGAGGTAAACCTTGATAATCTTTGAACCATACATGATAGCACCATGGGGCTTGGACTATTGTCAATCTATTTGAATCTAAAGTGGAAGCAAAATGATTTCCTGAAGCATATCCTCATTATTTATGAAATGGTAAAATGTAAGCTAAAAAGGTGACATGGTAACACAGACTGCACGCGCAGCGCGCACATTTTTTTTTTTGAGCACCGAAGACCCATTTTGACCCAGGAAAAACCCTGCATATGCGTCATCAGTTTCAGTGGTGGAACTGGAATGTTTGCTAAATGACTTGTCATTCAATCCTTGATTGATTGAGGATTGGTTTAAAGGCAAAACCCATATAGGCCAAGTCAAACAATAATCTGGTATGGTGAAAAATGACTGAGTGGAAACAAAGCACATCTGGAAATAAGGAATACCCTACTTTAATAAATAGGATATACTTTTATATATTATACACCATCACTAAGCATCTTTGTAACAAACCATGACAAAAATACTTTTATTTGAATACACACCAAAGGTATTATTTTTAACCAGACCAGGTTGACTTCATATCCGGCATATGATCTAACTGTTTACAATACATACGAGCACGTCAATCTGATATTCACACATACAAGCTCATGTCATTCTTATATTCACACATACGAGCACATGTCATTCGTATATTCACACATACATACAAGCACATGACTGATATTCACGATCATATGGTGTCTCGTGTCTGCTATCTCAAATCAATACATACGAGCACGTCATTCTGATATTCACTATCATATTGTCTCAGATCTGTGCTCTCTATCACTGTAAATTGCACGAAAAAACAATGACTAATACTTATATCTGAATAAGAATTACCACTGCAAGAGCAATAAAGAGAAGGAAGTACATAATAGGCCTACATTTTGCATAACTGTTATGTAAATGCTGTGACTGCTGATGTTATCCATTGATGAATGATCTGATCACAGCAAATTGGTGGGATGAAATCAGGACACTTGCACATAATAAAGAACAAGGTTTTGGCGGAAACTTCAACAAAACGAATTATTCCCTATTAACAAGACATGGCTGTTTGATGGCTGTTTGATAGTATGAAGTGTATACTATAATATATACTGTATATATATATATTATAGTATATAACAATCAGTATTATTAGAATTATTAGAGTTATATAGTTTTAACAACAACATGGACTTTTATCGGTTGAAAGTGCTCAATACGTCAAAAAGTGCATTTGTGCTGAGTGGTGTGACATCCTGACTGTCGGTAGTTTATTTTTGCTGTCTTTTATTGTTGTTGTTGTTGTTGTTGTTATTGTCAGTGTCTGTAATATTTATCAATGTTTTAAAAGCCTAGTTATGCTCTTTCTCTGACTTTCTTCAAAAACAGCAACCAAAAAGACAAGTAAAACAGCCAAGTAAATACCAAGGTAACGCGGTGGTGGAAAACAAAATATTACTGCACTCATACCCAGTTAGATGAAATAATGCATTAAAGCGCAGAGATGGAGGAGGGTGAGAGCCTGACAGGATAGACTGCTGGCTGCTGAGTGAGAATCATCTGAGGGAAAACAGACAGACAAGATACCTCTCAGTGTTTTGTCAAACTGCTATTACTTTTGTGTGCCAGCATAACACACCTGTTTAAAGGCGCAGTCTGTGATTCTAATCCAATACACCTGTTTAAAGGCACTGTCTGTGATTCTAATCCAATACACCAGTTTAAATGAACAGTCTGTGATTCTATCTTCTCCAATCCAATCAATGTGATTCTAATCCAATCCATTTTTGTCAAATTCTTCAAATTGCCCCTCGCAGTCCTTTAGCTGTCCTTTATGAGTGTGCACTTAAAAAATCTGGTGTTGGTACACAGTCCTGGCTTTGTAAATGGGAAACATTTTAACATGACATTTTGTTAACCGGATACTTAATGTCTGAGTGTATCATGTGTGTATGCTGTGTGATGCCATCCCATAGACTTGTATTTTTACCCTGATTGCGACCAAATGCACTCACCGTTAATTTGCCAAACTGTTTCCGCCCTCTCAGGCATAGGTTCTGCATTACAAAAAGACAGAAATAAATAACCAGCAGAAACTGCAGTCTTTCCATAACGAAAACTGCATTTACACTTCACAGAGCCCAACAGCACCAAATGCTGGGCCTTCTCCATTGCACATATACAATTCTGTCTGGCAGCATTCATGAATTTTGAATAAAACAGATAACATCCATTGTAATTACTTTCATTAAACATTTACACATTGCTGTGTCAGTGGAGGAAATGTGGAATCAGCTAGTGGATTGGTCACTTCATTTGTATTTAAAACCATAAATTAAGCCCACAGGACCCCTCAGACAGTACTGTCCATTGTCAAAGGCCCATCATTGGGTTCCTTCGCATCTCCTTGGCACTATGCCATAACGATCACCTGAGCTACAGGTGAATGCCCGAATGCATTTCTCACCTGTCACCGTGACCTTCACCGTGCTCAGTGCCAATCCGTGCTCATCCAACACGCGGTAGGTGCCCTCATCGTCCGATCCAGCGTTTCTAAAGACAACCCTCCCCTCCTCCTCCCTGATCCGGTGACTCAGACTGGGGTGTGGCTCCTGACCTTTCTTCCACAGGACCTCCCACTGGGCGGGCCGCCCACTCTGAAACACCACCTGTCTGGCCTGAGGAGTGTGCAGCTCCAGCACCAGGTCCTTCCCCCTTTCCACTGTCTCTTTGATCTTGTAGTCTAGAGAGAGGGAGAGGGAGAGAGACAGACAGCTATAACAGCTATATATGAGATGCACTTAACACCTTTCAGAAAACAAACTGCTGGCAACTATTTATTGGATCAGGACTATTTAGAACTACAAACAGGCACATAATCAGGAATTAGGCCCATTTAGAACTACAAACAGGCACAGAATCAAGAATTAGGCCCATTTAGAACTACAAACAGGCACAGAATCAGGAATTAGGGCCATTTAGAACTACAAACAGGCACAGAATCAAGAATTAGGCCCATTTAGAACTACAAACTTTAACCGTATGTCCTAGTGATCCTCAAGGCCTGTGTTTCAAGTTAAAACTACTGTACTATACACTTCACTGTGGGAACTGGGCCCTATTCGTCGTAGCTCGCTTAACGAGTTACCGAGCTAATTTTCAGGCTAAGATAATAAACCTCCCTCTTTTTGGTTCGTGGGCGAGACTTTCGATGAATCACCATAGCAACATATCAATTAGCTCTAACCTGCTCGTGTAGCTGGATAAGCTTGCCACACCCCCGGAAAAAGGACAGATCCCATTGACCAATGAGCGATATTAGATAGTTAGATTAGCGTAGGGAGAGAGTTCTTCGCGATCGCCAAAATCCATTATTCCATCATGATGAGTTCTTGTATGAGCGCTAACGATTCAGCCGACAAGGAATAATTCATTTTAGGGCTGTCAGCGTTAACGCGTTAATCTATGCGATTTTTTTTTAACTTTAGTTTAGTTTAGTTAGGGCTGTGTAGGCTACGGTTAACTCGCCTTGCTCCTTTATTGATGTCAGGTGAAAACTTATGAGTGAAACAATAATACACAAGAAACGGAAAATACTTATGCCTAATTTATGCTACTCCGATTTCACGGAGTCGGACACAGGGAACGCCTCTCCGAACACAGGGAACGCCTCTCCGACTGTAACCGCCTCTCCGAGCCCTGTCCGAGCACCTCGGAGAGGCTGTCGTGCACCTACTAATTTTTCTAACTTCCTGTACGAGAGCCTCTCCGAGGTTTGCTCGGCGAGGGCTCGGAGTAGCATAAATTTAGCTTTAGAAGGTATCTTAACGAAACACAGCAAGTTACTATTAGATTCATTACACCAACAATCAGAGCAACAACAGATTACAACACAGCTGGCTAATAAGTGCTAACGTCTGCCACCAACTGGGTAATGAATGAATGGTCTGCTAACGGTCACATATTAGAACGTAACGTATCTAAATTAATAATAATTACATTTTACGTTACAACGAACTAACACAGTTCATAGAATTTAAACATAGGTCACTTAAACATATTTATCACAGTGTGAGACAGCTAAATAACTTAGTCATTGTTTTTGAGCGTGCGAGGGAAAGCATAATTTAATAGAGGCTTACTAGACATGTGCGTTACTAACTGTCACAGTAAAAGTCCGTCAACAGAAAGAAATACAATACTGTGTGCGTGCAGGGATGGATTACCGAACGGGCTGAACCGGCCCAGGCCCAAGGGCCCCTGAGCTCAGGGCTCAGTGGCGTAAATGTATCTCTTATTTGTGGTTGGAAGCGGTGTATTTTGTTACACGTCCTGACCAATGGTTTCATAATCCGTCCATGTGTGCGTGTCCATAGCAACAATACACTACAACATGAAACATTAAATCACTCCACGCAATATACATTTGCTGACCTAAATAAGATGCTATTTGTTATTACTTGAGGTTATTTCAATAATTGACCATTTTAAGCTTGGCCTACCATTTTATGGGAGCGATGAGGGACAGGTGGGGCTTGAAAAGCCCCCCTTGTTCAAAGTGGGGAATGACAGAAAAAGTTTGAGAACCACTGCGGTAGTTGAAGATGGAGAGAGCTGAGGGATTGTTGGGCGGAAAGTCTCTAAGAGCCAAAATGACGGAACAATCAACAAAACTGAAGTTGAATGTAGCATTTGTCAAGCTGAATTTAGCTATCACAGAAGCAGCTTGTCTATAAGTTATCACCTTAATGCAAAGCACATTAACGATCTTACGATTTACCGTCGAGGGGCACCATTGTGTTAATACAATTAAACAACAGTGTCTAAAATTCACGCTGTATTACATGCTGTGATTACTCGTTAATTTATAAGATTTAGTCTTAAGAAGAAAAACAAATTTTAATCGCAATTAATCGCGATTAATTAATTTCAAAATGTGCGATTAATTAGTTCATTTTTTTTAATCGATTGACAGCCCTAATTAATTTACAAGACCTTCTCGAGTCATTTATTGCAAACACCACAGTCGAACATTGACTGTCTTGCGCTTTTTTGCGAGTGGTACATTTTTGTTTTGTAAAAACAAAGCACTCGTAATTATATGACAGTGTTATTAGTACACCATAGCATATCATTATTGTAGAAAATGATTAAGGTGGACTCATGATAAGAATAGAGAGAAATACACACAATTTATTTTCACTGCTTCAATTTATTGCATTTGTTATTAATACATTTAGTCATTTAACAGACGCTTGTATTCAAAGCGACTTACAAGGAAATGTAAAACTACACCAAGGTAGGAGGAATCGAACTAGCAACCTTGCAATTACTATCCGACAGCACTACCCACTGTACCAGATCACACTTGTCGTCACTTATTCATACATAGATATCACAGCATAGACAGCCTCATACACCGCTTCTTGTCTTGTTCTCACAGCGGTGGCGGTGTTGGATTTTGCCATGATTATGGTCTTGTATTCTTCATAAGCGTTCATGATCATCTCCTGCTCGCCAGCGGAGAAAAAAGAGGCACTTTCTTTGAGTTTAGAAGCCATTTTACCGTCAGAAAATCATGGTTTTGGTGATCGACCTTTACTGCCTTTTGAAGTAGGACGTGCACGCGCAATTGCCCTGATAAGTTTAGCCTGGTTGAAATGAACCACATGATTTGGATGCGGACCAGCCTTTGAGGATCCGATATACCGTAAATCCTCAAATAAAGACCGGGATTCAATTAGAGGCCGGGCTTCAGATAGTAGCCGGGGGCGTGGTCGATACGGACAAATAAAGGCCGGGCCCCGAATACAAGCTGGGGGTAAAAAAAGCGGTACCGATAGCCTATTTTACTGTAGCCTACCAGCATCAGTCCATCAGCACAAAGCAGACATCACAATTTAATTGAATGCATTTCATAAATACATGTTCTCCTCATGTTTAATGTTGTTGGCTAATTTCATGGTTGTTTGCAATAAAAAAACAAATGTTTCAGCCTACAAGGCGAATTTGTTATTGTACAGTTACTTGCCTAAACGATAGAAGACATTCCTCCAAAATACCTATTTTTAATGATTTTGTTGCCGTTTCGTGATTTCTGCTAAGAATTTTGTTTTCTTCAGGCTAATAGAACTTTAACGTTCCAGGTGTTGCGTAGCAACCCATTACTTGCTGACTTCAAGTTACAATGACTTTCTGCTACCTTAAATGACCGGACTTCTTGCGGAATGATATGAAAGCGGTCATTAACTTTTCGTAGTGGTGAATATCAAGAAATTACAGACCTGCTAACGTTGGGGTGCCCCATTCAAATCAACGGAACTTTTTGGAACATTCTGAAGAGCCGTATAATAAGTAAGAAATAAAGGCCTGCCCCAAATACAGGCTGGTGCGCTGTGCAGCCTAAGTAAATAAAAGCCCCGGCCACTACTTGAGGATTTACGGTATCCTGTCCTCAATCAGCTCGCTAATGTTAACGGGCTAATAGGACAATTGATTAACTTAGCTTCAGCCCTTACGACGAACGGGGCCCTGAGGGAAAGCAAACACAAACCATTGTGCTCTCATATTAAATCCAGCTGTAACTGTACCTCAATGTTTTGAGACTGAAAGTGGGGGAGACTTTCAGTTGAGACATGTGAGGACGACACATAATGACACTGACTTTAAACATTATTTCCAAATTAATATTATAAACTTATATATTTGTCCTTACCCCTGACGATGAACTGGATGCTCTGCTGCAACACCTTGCTTTTCACCCTCGTATCGCCAACCACCAGGTAGCTCTCATACACGCCAGAGTCCGTCAGCCGGACATCTTCCAGAAACAGAGAGCAGTTGCCTTGTTCCAACATTCCCTGAGGAACGTTGGCTCGCCCCTCATAGCCTTGGCCCTGGAACTTCTCTGAGCCCATGCGCTCGAACACCGTCTCTGCCGTGCTCAGCCACTGTATGTAGGGAGCAGCCTGATCCAGAGAGGACAGCAGGCAAGGCAGTACGGCAGACTGCCCCACATTGCACGATTTGGAGACCAAGGAGCCATGGGCAGAGGAACCTGTAAGGCCGAGACAGGGGCTGTTTTCTAATATGTTCCCTGAGATTTTAAATATACACTTAAACGAATGCTGGACAGCATATTCAGTATAACAGCATCATTTAGGTTACAGCAAAAACTACACACAACACTGATGCGTGGCAAGTAAGGCTACTCACAGACTTGTATGACAATCCAAAGAAACAGTGGAAGGTTGGAAGTGTGGTTGGCCATATCTGAGTATCTTCACTTTCCCATCAAAGCTTGGCTGTTTAGGATTCAAAAACATATTAATAAAAACACAAGTTCTTTATAGATAAATCAATTCCTCATTTGATACAACCTAAACAGATTAATTGTTTTCTTGTCAAAAAAATACTTTATACGTTGCAGTAGAGGGGATCAAATAATTTCCCATATATGTATATTCCTTTAAATCTAGATTACATTCTTTCTGTGCTTTTTAATCCAGTTGTTTATATGTTAGGGTTGGAAAATGAAAATGAAAATGAAAAAGATTCCCCTTTGACTGGTATCGTTTCTGTGAAAGACAGATTCCAGCGAGTTGGGACGGCCCCGCCCACGTCCCTTCTTCATAAACGAAACTTATGTGTTGGACGCGTGCTACTAGGCTGATCAAAAACAAGTGACGTTCAATGCATGAGTACGAGTACTGTCGTTCCATCTGTCTTTGTCGCTGTCCTGATACAGATATAATTTTAACCCAAATCTAAAAGAATAGGTCTACATTCCTTGATAGCATACGTTTAAAAATGAATTAGTCAAATATTCATTTTTTAGGCTATGATTAGTAGTGTAGCGGGGATTTTTCAAGTAAGGGAGCAGAATCCTCCAAATGTGCGTGATCAATCAGACTTGACGCGGGACATGGACATATATTGATGGTGTAAATCGTTCTCATACGCGCTTCAACGTGTTTTTAAATATAAAAATATGACAACGCTCAATGCTGGTACAGGACAGGATATGTTGCTTCTAACTCCTCTATTTCTAACAAGTAGCCTAGTCTGCTTTGTTGACGCTCTGTTTCTCTTTCGGAGTGCACGCAAAAAAAATTAGCGTTCGTTGTAAGGTAATAGAGAGAGAATACCGTTATCTTGCGTCCTACGACCACCACACCACAGGCTACGATGATTATACATTTGTTATAAATCGACAGACTTATAATAAAATCCTCACCTGTGCTGTTTCCCACTGCCATGTGATGTGAACCGGATCTTTCGCTTGGGGGAGTGATGAGTGACTGAGCCGAACCACAGACCTCGCATGATTATAAACCGAGAAACGAAACTTAGTGGGAATAGAAACTTGATCGTTTACCTCGTAAACAGAAACATGACACTATCAACAACGCTTTTACATTCAAGTTGTCCCCCAGTTATAACAATATTACGGATGTCTACTGAATCAAAATACCAAGCCCCCCCCCCCCTTTTTTCCAAGACCATTTTGACTATAAAATCACAGACCCGAACTGTGCCCACTTTACAACAACTCACTCAGCCTCAGCAGACATGGAGCACTGTCTAGCATTAACACTGAATCTGTTTTTATTATGTGAGTATCCTGAAATCAGAGGTGTATGATATGATAGAAATAGGAGGACAGGCAGATAGATAGACAGAGAGAGAGAGAGAGAGATATACAGATAGATAGATAGATAGATAGATAGATAGACAGATAGATAGGTTAATTGACTGATTGGTTGGTTGATTCATTGATTGATTCTCTTTCAGGTGCTGGACAAGATGTTTCTGCAGCTAGCTCTCAGACTTACATTGTGCAACCCAATGACAATGCCACTCTGTCCTGCAATATTTCACATGCAACTAGTCAGCCGGATACAATTTCTTGGCTCCACCACCGCGAAGATGAGTTGAAACCAGTGATGACCATAGAATATTTCAAAATGTCCAAAATGTACACAGAAATCCGGAATGAGAACAATCCCCATGTAGGTATGGCGGACAACACCAGCCTTGTAATTACCGGAGTGAAAACGTCTGATTTGGGGGTGTACCATTGTTTGGCCCGAAGAGGAGACAAAACCCTGATTGTCAAAGCAAGCATCAGATTGTCATTCACAGGTTAGTAAATGATTTTACTGAATGTTACCTTTGGGCTTCTTGGAAATCCAGCATGTATTCTCTCATCAGTTCATATTAGCAAAAAACAACTGTGTTTCCATTCCTGTGTCTGGTCATGGTGAAAGAATGTAATGCTAAACAGCTGACCGAATAGCCCAGGTCATCAGACATAAAACATGTGATTCATGCAGCATTGCTGACATAAGTAGATATGAGGCAGAATGTCATGGTGAGACCTTGCCTACAACCGAAACTGAATTGGGACATTTACATGTAGAGCATTATACAACTACCAAAACAAAAAAATGTATGCAAGGATATCAAAGTACATCGTATGTGACTCAATAGGCAGAAACCAGTGCAAGTGCACAGTCAGAAATATGTTTGTCCTCTCTGGACATGCCATGGCTTTGCTGTAAGGTCATTGTGAAACTTAAAACAGATACCCTTTTCTAGCATACTGAAACTTCTTTACCTAAGAAACTTTTTTTTTTACCACTGAGGCACGCACCATTCTCACAAACAGACCAGTTCTGATTTCTGGTGAAATGCATCACAGACGCAGGAAGGGGCTTAAGTGTTGTGGTGTGGTTTTGTGTCTGAGGCGAGGCAGGAGCTGGAGAGCAGGGGTCTACACTCCGCTGGGGCCTCCTTGCTGGCGTAGGACTCGCTTCAGCCTTTCTGGGGGCTCTGGTGACCTTCTGTGTAAGCTCTTGCAAAGGTCAGTTATGAGCCACTTTTATACAAAATACAAACTGAATTGAATGCACCTGTTTTTCATCTGGTAACTTTCCTATAAGCCTATATGAGATTTAATGAGATTTGGAGTTAATATGGCAACCAGTAAGTAAGAGTAAAAAAATGTGACATTAAAATGGCAATACTCTCGGACTGATGTGGCCTTTGCCAACAGAGGGACTCTTCAAGGTTCTGTTAAAATTCGCTTACAATTCTTTCTTTAGAAATGTATAAAATGGCTTTAAAATTGTTCAAGCAATGAAGCTACTATTGGCATTAATATTTTTGTGTCGTGCAATTAACAATTTACTTATTTTCTTCTTTTTTATATTTCTTTCAATGAATAATGTATTTCCTTCTATGTTTCTGTCATGTTAAAATCAGCGAAACGCAGCATCGACAATACAGAAAAGAATGGTCTAAAGGTGATGGACATAAACACACACACACAAACACACACACACACACACACACACATACGGTACACACAGTACAACATAGGTACAACCAAAACAACTGAATAAAGATCCTCCCAAAACTATTTCTACCTTCTGCTGTTTTGTTCCAGAGTGTTGATGTGCAGTATACCAGTCTGAGATGCCAAGGCATAAATTATCAGAAAAAACTCCATCGACCCCCAGATGTGACCTACGCCACAGTGGCTCATCGTTCTCCTGCCAATGCCAGTGGCCTTATTCGCTGAATGTGTCTATGATGATTAAGCAGTTTCATTCGCTTGTGCCTTTAGAGGAGACTATGTGATGTAATATTGTTGCATTGTTTCTTATTTGTAAATATTTCACCAATAATGCTTAGTAACTAACAAGATATACATGGAATGATTGTGCGTGCGTGTGTGTGTGTGTGTGAGCGAGCGAGTAAGTCTGTATGTGCAGCCATGTCAAACATGCCTGTAGCAAATTCAGAGTGCAATGACCGAAAAACTTTAAACTTTTTTCACAAGCTGAAAACCTCTCAACGTGTCTATGATCTGCGCCCATGTGTGTGTGGATGACAAAGAGAGAGAGTTTATCTGGCAATTATTGACGATGATATACCTGTAGCAGATAGCTTAGCATGTAATGTGTCCTGAACTTCTCTCCAAACTACACGCTTTCCAGCAAATGTATAATGAATATAGTTCACCATTTTCTTTTAAAATAAAATAAATACTCGGGCTGATCAGTGTACAGGCATTTTTGTCATTTTTTTTATTATACGTCATGCTCACATCTTATCATGGAAATCTGTACATGACTCTTTTGTATCACAAATCATACCTGTAGTTCTCACCTCCCACACAACTCATCTTTTGCTTGTGTGTGTGTTTGTGTGTGTGTGTGTGTGTGTGTGTGTGTGTCTGTGTGTTTGTGTGTGTGTGTGTGTGTGTCAGCAGGGCACACAGGAAGTAAACAAAACTTGAACACAGAATCTATTCGGAAGTTGGATTCATTGCCACGGCAACAGTAGAATAGATGACCTGGGGATCGTTGTCTTGCATTCGTCCTCTTTCCAGCCAGTTCTGCCGACCCAGTGATGCATAGTGGAGCTCCCTTCCATCCGCTGGCAGACTCTGTTCAAACACACACACACGCACACGCACGCGCACACATACACGCGCACACACACACACACACACACACACACACACACACACACACACACACACACACACAGAGACACACACACACACGCAAACACACTCTTTAGTCTCCAGTCAATCCTCAAAACTAGTCATTACATTACGTAAAATAAATCAATTTTGGTGTACTTTCACATATTTGGATACTGCATTGAGTACTAAATACAGTATCTACAGTACAGTATAAGAATGACACCATGATATAGAAATTAAAGTGTGTATGACTCGTGTGTACAGGTTTCAATATGCAATATCACATATACACCAATGTTGAATTTCTCATTCTTGACATCACGTGCAATTCAAATGTTGAATTTTGTGTCAAGAAAATCTTGTAATGGGTGAGACAATGACCTGTAAATCACAGCCCTTCGAGCATAATGTCTATATATGTACACACACATATATACAGTATATATATGTATTAACCACTAGCCATCATACCAACACTGTTTGTTATTATCATTTGTTGTCTTGCCTCCAGCTCACCTGCTCATAGGTATGTGAGGCCCAAAATGATTTTCTGTCACTGGGGCGTGGTAGTGGACTTACTGGTGGGTCAAATGTGATCACTGTATGTACCCAAACTCTCTCATGCCCCAGCCATCCAGCATTAATGCCCATTTAATACACCTGAATTTTTTAAGAATGGTGCTTACCTGGCCTACGTCTCTGTGTGTCTTTGGTGAACCTGTGGGGCAGATTGAGAGCATCAATATAATATATCCACTGGAACGGTCACATCTTACAATGTGCTGAATTAATTTCACTATTACCGGAATGTTACAGTTGTAAAACTCTTTAACATTTTCCTAGCACATTAAATGGCACTGAGCTATTTGACAAATTAAGTCTAAGTATATGATATCGTCGACCAAAAATCGGCAATGTTACCCCTAGTGGACAGCCCCTGAAGTTGCAGCTCAGTTTCTTCATGCTGATGTCCTGTCCCTATGACAACAGAAGAATGTTTGAAACACAAGATGGCTCTTCAAGTATCTATCAAACTGTTCAATCTGCTGACTAAATATCTAAGTGCTGGCACAGCAGTTCTCCCTTCACCTGTTAATCTGCCGTTCTTTTTGTTCTTTCTTCTCCTCGTCCTCTTTCTCTGGCACAAAATGAGGGACACCAGAAGAACGGATGACACTAGCACGCATAGTCCGATAACTGCAACGACAGCCACTAGCAGGAAAATATAAAAAAAATTAAGACACATGGCTAACATACCTCATACATCCATATCATTTTGCAAAAGTATATGAGCCCACCTTTCTGAAATATAGGACTTGTTACAGGTATTTCTGGTGAATCTGCAAAGAAGGGACACATTTTGTCAAATCATAACTTTAATAGTACTTTACCCTCAATAATGGAATCACACTAATTCACTTTTGAACCTGCTTTAACTAGATCCATATGAAGTAACCTTTCCCTGACTGTGTTTCCTACTTGATGCAAGTTAGTATTTTCTTTGTTCTGAGCTGGGGTCATGATAAGGGGATGACATCTGCATCCACTGCATCTTGAGTAGGCTATGAGGCCGAGAGCAAATTAAACTGATAACAGACATTCTTTTTGTTCCTAAACTGTAGTTTTAAACAAAAAATTGACTTGCAAAAAAGTGACAAGTTCATCAGTGTCCATCAGTGCTATTGTAAAAAAAAAAAGCTAAATTACCTGTAACAATTGTATCCATTACTACTGATGTGGTTTGGTTAAACTGATCCTGATGAGCTGCGAAGAAAAAAACAAATGAAAACCATGCCAGGATTGGGGTACACTGTGTGTGGGATACTGTGATTTATACTGTGTTTTAGATCAACATTCATTTCTAATAAACCAAACAACACAATCGACCTAAACCTTAAGGCTGCGATACTAAATCAACACTAAACCTCCACTAGTTCACAACTTCCTCTTCTTCTATACAAGCGTACCTAGTCCTGAAACTGCAATCTTGAACCACAAAGGGTTCTTGGTCTTGTCTGCATAAACCCCTTTGATGAATAGTTGGTTAGTCTTCCCTAAGCCTCATTAGCTATTTGCTCCACAGCCAAACTAGCATGCTCTTCCTGAAAGAGTGGGGACACAAAAAAGAAGTTCCGTAGAAGGTCCTCACCCTTTATCACGGTGACCTTGGCAACCAGGTTGCTGTTGCACATGTACCTCCCAGAATCCTCTAGCTCCAGACGGACTATCTCAAGAGCCCGGCGATGGAGGACAAACCGTCCCTGCGGGTCGTCCCTCTCTCTGATTATTGTTCCATTCTTGAATAAGGTGAAGATGGTCACCCGCCGCAAGCTCTTCTCTTTCTTGAAGGACCAAACCTGCTTTCGGTCACTTTCACAAGGGATCAACAGGGTCCTTCCTTCTGATATGGAAAAGACTTGACCTGCATGGTCAGCACATCCACATAACAATAAACAAATAAATGTTAAAATGCAAATTAAAGGCATTAAAGGTACGTATATATTGAATTTCCACCATCACTGATTTCCATTCATCTAATCTGGCATCTGAAGTAGTCCTACACTTCGTCTGTTACTTCCAAAGCTCAAGGTTTACTACAATTTTTTACACTTTTTAAAATGTCTTACTTAATAGTTAACAACTATAATGTACACAGCTCGTTTTGCACTGTTTGTCCAGAAATGGTTTGAATTGCCAACTGAACACATTGTAGATTCCTGTTGTTGCCACAAATATATAGTTATATTGATAAATGAATTGGCCAAAGAGCAGCTACTGCAGCTCACAAAGCCTTGGATGTTTCTCAGTACCTCTCAGCACCTCCACTTCGGCCTCCAGGTGACCATTACAGAAATACTGTCCAGCATCAGAGAGCTCCAGCTCCTTAATCTGTAGGTATCCGTCGGATATGTGATACTTATTCTGGTTGAGGTAAGACACTGCAGCTCCATTTTGCAGGGCAATGATTTCCCCTTTCCCATTTGTCCACTCAATATTCGGGTCGTCTGCATTGCTGTCGCAGTGCAGAAACAGGAAGTGTTCCTCAGGAACAGAGAACCTTTTGACTGAGGTGGCGAAAGATAACGGCAAATTCAATTCTAGCACAGGCACATAGTATCTCTTTGACACTAACTGTAGATTACAGCACACCGTGCAGAAAGAATAGTCACACTACATTTGGATGGGCCCTATAGACTATCTACAGATGCTCAGATTATAAACAAAATATCGGTTATAACTCGGTTTTACTGCAATTTATTGTTAAGGTTATGGTTAAGGGTGGTTTGGTTAAGGTGATGTTCAGTGAACAATTAGATAGACTTAACTTAAATTTAAACAAACCATCTGTAAAGTCTCTGTAGGTGGACTATCCAAATAAAATGTTATCTAAATAATTTTAAGCGATATCCAGTCGTTCCCTATAAGGACAATTGCCACTGTAAACCATACTTTATTACTCTAAAAACAATTCACTTGAAAACTTAATATTATATGGTGAAGAAAACAACCACACATATTGTAAAGAAAGTTAAGCTGAAAACTTGAAATGAAGTTACAAAATTTGTTTAATTATGCATAGTTGTGGCAGTCTGTTCAGCACTATAACTAAGGACTACGTGTATTTTGTATTTGTCAGATATCTTACCTGTGATGCCCCTGGTGAGGACACTGAACAGAATGAGCAGATCAAGCCAGCCTGTTTCAAAGTCCCTCATTACTGTGTCTGGGCGCCTTCTTGATATGGCCTCCGCTCCCACGGCTGCTCAACATATCCACCCCAGTCCAGACCTTCCTGTTCAGGAGATGATGCATCTGGGAACGCGTTATATTTGGAAGGGTGGCACATGATGAGGTTTGATTGACAGTCCAGTGAGGGTGGTGTCGGAGATAGCAGGAAAAAGCCCATTTTCAGTCCATTTCTAGACTGTCATCTGTCATGATCAACAGTTGATTTAACTGCTGTCAAATTAGGCACTGCAAATTTGCATGTGTATCTGTGTTGTTTTTTTTTTTTTTAAAGACTTGTGATTCCAGTGACCAACTACAATATGAAATATGAAACTATGACTTTAATCAAGTATGAATGGGTGTTAATCATATGCCTTTGTTAGCTGAAACATGAATTTTCTGTTTCTGTATATCTTTGATTCTTAAGTGCTGACGTTTGTGCTCTGTGTATGTGCTTAAAAGTATACCTTCTGTGTGTGTGCATAAGCAAGGGCTGATAAGAAGAACTAGTTATCCTTCTTTTCTACCTTGCTGATGCATTGCATTGCAAAAAGCATAGTAAGATTACCTTTGACGTCAGAGACCCACCACGTGGTTATCCATTCTGACAAAATGTTTTGTCGTCAGAGAATGCTAACTTCTTCCTATATAAACCTTGTGTGATGTGTTTAATTTTGCTTCTCTCTTGTCTGCTGCAGTCTGGGAGTGAGCCCGGGCGCTCTCTCTCTCTCCCTCCCTGAGAGTGGGCCAGGGTCTCTCACTTGTCTGCCAAGTCATAAGTGAGCCCGACGAGCTTGTTGTTGTTGAATAAATATACTTATATGCAACTCTGGAGTCCTGAAGTAACTTGAGTGAATTTTCACCTAAAATCTACTTTTATTAAGGCATTTGTCATTAGTCATTCCCCGTATGTGGGGAAACCATGTAACCAATCATAGTACTTAGATATGGCTTACAGCTCGGCTCAGTTTAATCTTTTGCCTATATGCTGTGTATATCATGAATATATACATTAATTGTATATTGTAATTATATAAATCAATATTGTAAGACTGACAGTCAATTCAGTATTTTGATGTATTATGTAAAATGTATTTTTCTGAGCAGAATAACACAGCTTGTCAGTTAAAAGTATATATGGTAGATGTCTGCTGTGTAATAGTGATTGACATTTAAAAATGACAAATACACACAAAGGCAAGTTGGAAACAAAGACATGATATATTTTGATAATGTGCATTATTCTTGTTATACAGTGTATTACAAAGCATCATAAATAGGTACAAACTCATAAAGTCAATCTTTATATGTACATCAGTCATGATATATGTTAAATTAGAAAGTTGGACAAGCCCTTAATTTGTGGATTTGTTTTTTGCCTTGCATTACCTACATATCTAAACAAAAGCATGTTCTCTCTCCATCACTGAAAACAGAATATCCCACTGTACCGACTCAGTCCTATAGAGCCATGTTTGTATAATTGCACTGAATATGACACAATAAGTGCTACTTCACCTTCCAGAGCCGAGTAACCAGACATCATCAAAACGAGAACATAAAAGAGTGGCTACCTGAAAACGTCGCCACTCAAGCACCCCGTACACAACCAATGTTATTGTGGGTCAGAACCATCAGTCTTCTCTCATCACTAGCGTTCTCCATGGAAAGCACCAGAATGTTCGGTAGAACATTCAGATGGAGGTTGACGCATCGCTACTGTTCTCCCTGAGAGCCCGTCAGAGCACGGTGATTTTACTGGCCTCTCGAACCCCACTGAGATAGGCTCCAGTCACGGTCTGGGGAAAGTGCCTGTTGGTGGCCTGAAGAGCACAGAACAGAACAGAACAGGGAAGTAATTTACAATTTCTAAATAATCTGTAAGCATATAAATAAATATAAATAATTAAGACGCTTTGTAAAGAAGGAAACAAAACTGTAGCGTCCTAGTCTAGTCAATTAATCATGGATGCAGACCACATGAATGTGTCAATTTTCTACAGATACATTTGATCTGGTTTAAGTAATGGTGTTAGACTGGGGGGTGTGTGTGTGTGTGTGTGTGTGTGTGTGTGTCTTTCTGTCTGTCTATGCCTGCTCCAAAAAGCTGGTTTAAAAGTATCTATCACTATTGTGAAAGCACTGAACAAAACGTCATGAGGTCTAGACAACCGACTACAGTTGCCTGATATAGATACTGTGAGAGAAGTTGAACTGCTATTTTTGCCCAACATTTCTGATTTAACAGGAAGTTCTGCCAAGACGCATGGAGGACCTGATTCAGGCTGCTCTGGTGACAGCAATTTATAGTGTCAGGTTAACCTAATGACCGGGACATGGGGGGAAAATGTGAAGAATAAACAGCTAATTTCCATTGGCTTGCATTTTTCCCTCTTATGACATGCTGTGGAGCCCTGTTCAGTTGCCTGACCTCGCATTTCTCTTGTGGAGGTAAAAAACACCGAAGGTAAAGCCTCTGAGAAGCCTCACCTCGCCAGCGAAGAAAACTTTCCCCTGGACGTCCTCCGCGATGATGTCGTAGGCCTCGCCGCTGCCCCCAGTCTTCACGAAGCTGTAGGACATCTGCGCCCAGGCGTCTCGACTCCAGTGGGTCACAAAGAACTTCTGGTAATCTGGAACCTCCTGGGGACAACAACCGCGTACAAAGCATACAAATAATGGAAAATTAGTATTATTATAATCACATATAGTATAGTAGAGGAAATAAAGCTCAGAATAAATACTCCTTAATAAACACACACGCCGGGGTCTTTACCTGATCCTGGAACAGTTCTCTCAGGACCCTCAGGCACATGTCGGCCACCTCTTTGTCCTCCATGTCTTTGACAGTGGCCAGCGCCTCTCCAGTGAGGACTGACATCAGCACGCTTTGTTTACCCTACACACCAACACATCCAGTGCAGTCTTGTAACAAATCTCCATTTACTTTTCTGCCTGCTGAGGTGTCACCGAATATGAGGCTTATGACTACATCAAATCTGTTTTTTAACAAATATACTTTGCAGTGAAGGTGCATACAGGTAGGCCTATATAACAGTTAGATGATGTGTGTTGTTTGCTCTCCTCACTTCCCCTCCCCCTCACTGTTATGGACGTCTACGGTGCCCGCTGTAATGGACGTCTATGGTGCCCGAGTAATCAAGTAATCAAGGCAATCTTAACTATGCTTTGAGTGCTCTATGAATAGAAACGCGCTATATAGATGCAGTCCATTTACCATTTAGAAAAAGTCTGCTTAGTGATTCAGTTGGGTGAACTGAGATGTTGCTTTCATCAGTTGTTGGAAGGACAAAACATCTGAGTTTGATTATTTTTTGTCTAAAGACAAGGTCGTCATGCATGCCTCACTGCTAAATGCTATTTTCCCACCTTTGGGTCCATGTCGTAGAACACGCTAAATATCCCCCTGTTCTCCGGGACTGGTGGAACATGGCCGAAGTAGTCGGCCCCTTGGACTTTACGGTCCCAGAATCTATAGGGAAACTGCAGGGCAATCTGTGAAAGAGAAGAGAGTGAAGGAGTCAAAAACCAAAAACTCTACTACTCTACAGGCTACAGTCTTTTCTTTTAATTTGCTGTCTTTTCCTCTAATAGCTACTTCTTCCTCAATATCTCCCCTTTCGTAAAGCGGTTAGAGATGTGACGAAGCAACACAGGCCAAGTTAATTGTAATTTTGTGGCTTGCCATTCATGTCTGTAGAAACTTCTGTAGAATGTCTATGCCAACTGGAAGTCCCCACTGTGGTAGGTCAGGCTATTTTAAAGCCATCATTTATAATGCAATTAAGAGGGGATTTTTTTTATGGATATATAAAAATGAAAAATAAAATAACAAACTAATATCAAACTAATATCAGATCACATTCTGTGTAAAAAACCTTATGGGTTATGAGTTTGGCCTTTCCAGTGTTACTTCCACTTTCTCTTCTGTTATTTCCAGCTATTCATTCCCGCTATATTTACTTCAACACTTGTTAATGGACCTTCTCTATGACCCCAGCCCCCAGGCTATGAATGGCCTTCAGCTTCCTCTCTGGAAGGGGCGGGCAGAACTGGATGATGCCCTTCTGGAGGAGAGCCAGTGGGACGGTCACCAACACCTGGAGACATTAACAGACACCGGTCATCATCACATTCTGGTTATTCACTCATGTTGATGCTGATAACTGAACATTTTTGGGCACAGAAAAATGGCAAGACTACAATATTGGAGCAGAAGGTGTCAAAACTATGAACGAGTACAACCATTAGACTGTTTTTCCTGGGTACAGATGAGTTCACGCCAACACAAATGTCTAGTTTTGTTCCCTGGAAATAAGCCATTTGACCATATGTTTCATTTTCATGTTGTAGTCCACAGTGCTAACAGAGAAACATTTATCAAAGAGATCAACAGGTACTAAAATAGCCCTCCAATGAAAATAGCCACAACCTATTTTTTGTACCTTAAGGTTAACCACAAGAGTACCAACACGGCAACTGTTCTACAAAACCATTTTCATAACGGAAACTGGGGGAACTCCAACAGACACGATCACTTACTTTTGTATTTCATTTCTCTTACCTTCTGAGCAGTCCACTGAGAGCCACTGGTAGTCGTGACCTTGACTACATCTCCAAAGTAGTCAATGGACTGAACCTGAGGGAGAGCAGGTTTATGAGGAGAAAGGCACCATCAGCCACTTTGTAACACTCAAACTAAATGGTCAGAGAACCAAACCAGATATACAGTATACGACAAAAGTGAGTACACCCCTGTGCAAGACCTCTTAAGATTTTAAATCATTTGACATTTATCACCTTATACCTAAACTGTATTTCTTCTAAGTTGAACAGCAGGGTTCATCCTCTTATGTAAAATTAAAAACTAACAGTTTGGAGTTACTATATTAACAATACAGGCCCACTGCAACAGGATTCAACATGATGAAACGGCAACTTTTATCTAAGAAGATAAAACATTTTCATGTGTACAGCAACTGGCAAGCATCTGATATCAGGTGGCAAGCACCTGCTAGCTTAAATAAGATTATATAACATCCACATCTATTCCCCCCACCACTAAAACTATAATACTGGCACTTTACTACTGTGAGTACATATGTGAGCATGAAGGGAAAGGGGTTTGGAGGAAGAACTCGGGTGAGAGGCGAAGAGATGGGCAGAGTAAGAGAAAAAGATAAACAGGCAGACAGACCGACGAGTTAAGGTGAAAGAAAAAGAGAAAGACTTGGGCAGAGTTAGGGAACAAAATAAACAGGCAGACAGACTGGTGAGTTAAGATGAAAGAGAAAGACTTGGGCAGAGTTAGGGAACAAAATAAACAGCCAGACAGACCAGTAAGTTCAGGTCAAAGAGAAAGAGAAAGAGATGGGCAGAGTAAAGAAACAATATAAAAGGCAGACTGGCAGACAGACCAGTAAGTTCAGGTCAAAGAGAAAGAGAAAGAGAAAGAGATGGGCAGGGTAAAGGAACAAAAGAATAAACAGGCAGACAGAAAGACCGGTAAGATCAGGTGAAAGAGATGGGCAGTGTAAAGGAACAAAATGAACAGTTGGACAGACCGGGGACTTCAGGTGAATGTCCAGTCCCACTGCCAGTTTGTGGAGCACAGAGGAGTAGCCTTCCCTCAGCAGGGTGTGGTCTCCAGAGAACTGGGCAAAGAACTCATTATGATCCCATGACCGAGCAGACACCTGCAGAAAAGGCCACGCAGACGTCACTTACAGATCGAACATCACAGCTCACTGAAAAGGTTTGAAGGCTTTGAGTGAATCCATGGAAGTACATCACCCATATTTTAAATGTGATGTATTATTATTATTATTGTTTTTTTGTTGTTGTTTACAAGACAGCATAAAATAATCTGATCTGAATTTCACTGAGGGGCTATTTGGGGCACCAACACTTACAGACCACACTGACAGACCACACTGATAGACCACACTGATAGACCACACTGGGTGACTTGAGACGGAGAGAGGAAGTGCACACCTGATCTAGCGTGCTGCCACAGGCGTACTCAAGGTTACTGAGGTGGAACTGCAACACCTTCTCCTCCAGCTCACTGAAGTGGATTCCTGACTCTTGAAGGAAGGTCTTATACACCTCCTGGATCTTCTCTGTTTGCGCCAAACAAACAAGATACACAGAAAATACAGGTGTGAAATATGACATGGTGCGGAATCATACTGTTAGCTAGCGGAACTGTTTGAACAGTGCATTGAAAACAGTACTCTATGCCATATTTCAGTGTATGTTTGACATCTAATGTACTATACAAAATGCACTGCAATACAGAACAGGGAACAGTATAACAGAGGAATGACAGCAAGACAATGATGTCACAAGAATACCGGTTTCAATTTGTACTAATATTCCATAATTGTAACTGGGCTCCTGTAATGAAATGCGTCCTGAGTCCAGAGCTCTGTGCCCATACCTCCGAGAGGGGCGTCCTGATGCTGAGACTTGTCCTTCCTCCACTCAGAGACCACGTCCAGGATGGCGTTGAAGTGGAAGTCCATGCGCTTGTCTATGGCTGGGTCTGTGGTGCCACCTCCCTCCTGCAGCAGGTCACATCGGTCCCCAAGCTTGTGCATCTTAACACCCAGCTATAAATGCACGTACATATACACAAACACACAGAAAGAAGAGGATTACAAAACCAAGCAAACATGTTTGTTTAATAACTTGATAAACAGCTCCACTACATGTTATGGGCCTCTTGATTGAACTGCCTGTTTTTTTTTTTTTTTTTTTTTTTTTTTTTTTTAAAAGATGATGTGTACATATATATAACAAACACACACTTACACTCAAATATATATATATATATATATATATATATATATATATATATATATATATACACATCTATCTATCGATATATACTGTATATTCACCATAACTCACCTGCTCACACATGAGGGCAATAGGGTTGTTGACACAGCCATTGACTATCTGTGCTCCTCGTCCAACAGTGACACCTAGTGACTGGTCATCCCAGACGCGGCCTCCAATCCGGTCTTGAGCCTCCAGAACCACCACCTGCTCACAGTGCACACAGGACCTTGAAGCCTTTTGGACTCACCAAGCACTTACTAAAAAGAAAATGCAATTCAATGCCCTCAGTGTGTGTGTGTCCATCCATGCTCTCCCAAATGATGACCACCTATAATTCTGGGGGATATCCGGAGTGTAGCAACAACAGCTGCTTTAATAGGATTCCTTGTTACTGGCTAAATGTGTCAATGTGTCAAAACTATTGAATTTTGAATATCCCTAAACTGGACCAAAAGGAAGTAGTCGTCCAGAGGTTGCCAGACTGCTCAGTAAAAGGTAAGAGTATGCTGGTTAACAGACTATTTTAGCTTTGAGTTTTGAGAGTATTGTGACAACAATGGACGAGAAAAGTGTAGAGTTAACTAAGCCAGGAGCCATCACCTGCATGCCAAAGTTTTTGAGTTGCCGCGCTGCCGCCAATCCTGATGCTCCAGCACCAATAACCAGCACTTTCTTCTTCTGTGGCAGACAAACACACATGGATTTAAAATAGAACTGATTTTAGACATGCGCCACAGATACTGTGAGTACAGATTCACCGGTGCCCCCTTTTCTATTCACTTTTGGTTGTTTACATAAAAAAATATATATATATTATAAATACGTAAGTGAGCCAGTGATAGAAGTAGTCACTACACTTTGACACATACAGGTCCCTACAATAGAGCTAGTTAACCCTGCGTTATCAGCAAGACCCCCCTGTTTTCAGAGATGCCCCTGGGATGACCCATAGTGTTGGCACCACTCACTTGGTGGTACTGTTCTGGCAGAGTGGGCTGCTTCACCAGTAAGACTCCCGTGTTAATCAATCCCTTCCGGGTCATGAAGTGGAGGACTCTGTCCAGCTCCTGCACGCAGCGCACCCGCACCAGTCCACGGATGGTCACATGGGGGATACACTTCTGTGGCGTAAGCGCTTCCTGTCACGCACCGCCATAGACAACAGGGCACAGCGGGTCAGTCATAACACCAGCAGTCTTATAATACACAAACACAACACTCAAATAGGTTGAAAGTCTTTAGTTAATGTCATTCAGCAGAGGGACTGGGCAGTTGGGAACCACCACACATGTGGGCAATGACTGATATCAACAGACATCCTGCCACAGACGGAGGTTTTACCTTACACTCTCGATGCCACGCAGCCAGGATGAGGTTTCGCAGGGCAAGGTACATGGTTGGGTCACGAGAAAATTCTGGAAACTCGTAGAGCTCGTCCAGCTCCATCATGTCTGGCCGCACACACAGAGCCTTGCCACATTCGTTAGGCTGGTAGAACGGCTGGAAGTACGGACACAGACCTGGAACTGACAACATATACAATCGGTTAAGCAGGCTCTGCCAAAGGTCTTTTATTCACGTAAATGAGACATACTCTATAATAAATCATCTACATTTCAGTTCAAAATTGTCTTCGCATTACCATTCACATCTGACACAGACCAGATTTACCACACAAATGACTTCTGTGTAGGAGTCCTACACAAGCTAGTAAAATATGAGCCTCACTTCTTATTCATAATTCTAATAGTTCTTCACTAAGATAGTGACAGTTAAAAAATGTGTTTTTATATATTATTATGTATTATAGGGACATTATATATGTAGATAGGGAGAAATAACCCCCTGCAGTTCCATGACAGCCATAAAATAGCCATGTCATTTGTTTTTGGTGAAGTGCAAAAGCAAGGGTGTTGTTTGTTTAACACAAGCCCCTGATGAAAGTTTCCTAATCTCCTGAAGTGTTCTGGCTCTTACTCTGTGGCTGGATCACCCGTCTGCGTTCTGTCCTCAGGTCACCGTGGGCAAAGTTGCTAGGCGACGCAGAGGGACTCATGCCCACACAGTCAGGGTAGTAGGCAATGAGGAAAGGGTTGGCGGGGCTGTCCTTCAGCAGCGGGGGCACGATCAACATGGAGTTCCACCAGCTGTCACTCACTCCAGCCACTCGCTGGACACACAGAGACAACAAAGCAACGAACATTAATAATAATGTTATCAATAATAAGATAACAATTATTAATGATAAGAACAATTTTATTCTGTAAGAGGCCATTTAAAAATTGTTAGTAAGTCTTCATTCAGCTACCAGAACAGTCTAGTCAGTAGGAATGAGGTTAATCCTATATCCTTAATCCATAATAATAACCTTATTCTTAATTCTTATTCCTTATCCTCACACCCAGTGGCATTGAACGAGAAGGCCAATACACATTTCTTTACGTGTTGTATTTATAGTAAAAACTTCAAACCTACCGACTATATGAAATTCTATACCACCCTCTAAATAGAGTAGCACTTAGAGATCTGGCAGCTTAGTCTCACATGCACTCACCATGTCCTCTGGAAGAGAGCACTGGTCTGGTCCTTCAGTCTGCGTTGCAAAAAACACACATCGCCTCTTAGCAAACCAGTCAGAATCATAAGGTCTCCAGCCGAGAACTTATATTAGACACTATACGTCATGCAAATCACTGAGACAGAATGAGCGGGATTATTAACCGCTTCCATTTCCACATTCCAAATATCGTTGTATGCAAATACAACGACAATAAAGGCTTTTCTATTCTATGAAGTCACGCTGTAATGGCTGCCATCTTCCTACCTTGACGTTATTGACTTTGAGTCCGCAGCGGTAGGTGGAGACCAGAGATGGGGTGAGCTGGATTTCCTTAGTGAGCTGCCTCCACTTGCCACAGTCTGGCTTTGTGCACTGAACCTGCGGGGCAGACGAGCACAGGGAACACAGAATGAGATCCTCGCTCTTTAAGACGAGCACAGGGAACACAGAAAGAGATCCTCGCTCTTTAATGTGCCAAAATGAGCCCAGTCATTTCTGCTACAGATCTTTCCGTGCAAACCGCACGCATCACATACTAGAGACATGTTAGAAAGTCTGTTCTCATGGACCCCAAACATCAGAAAACGAACTCAGATTAGTGTGTGGATCAGTCGATGCTTCATCTGGGCAACACCACAACCAGTAAAACATTGGTGACAATCGGTGACTGGTGAGTTGTGAATTATGAGTTTAATTCTACTGGTTACCCCAGGAACAGAGTGACTGAAAAAAAGTGACTGAATAAAAGTAAGATCACATGGGTGTTAGTACATGCCCCTGGTAGAGAGTCAGACATGTGTGTCTCTGAGCCCTTACCCAGTAGGGAAGTTGCTGGTCAGCCATGAAAGCCTTGAGACTTGGTTCACTTTTACCATTCCCAGTCCACACCCTCTTCCAGGATGCGTACTTCTCATAGCCATCTTTGTGACTAGAAAGGCAGAGGACACAAAGTGTGATGGATGAAGATGGAGAAGTGTGATGTACTATGCTGGAAGTTGGGCATGTTGCTGTTTCCTATTTAAGATAACAGGAAGATGGACTGATCTGTCGCAACTGAATTCCTGTGAGAGGAAACAAGTATTTCTAACCAATACCATCACCCAGGTTTTTTCCACTGCTGCTCGGTTGCGTTTACAGAAACAATTATGATTTGTTTTTCACTGTTGCCTGACAAGTATCATGTTTCTGCATTCAGATAGTCAATATAAGAGTGGCTGGATGAGGAACCTTAGCCACTTACATATTATTGTCCTATCCTGTGTTTCTCACCTTCTATAGTAGTGGTCAAAACACTCATTGCAGAAATGCTCGCCACAGGAGAGGTGGTACCATCTTGATGTGTAACCATTTTTGGCACACCTGGAAAAACAGGCAATAAAGGAGTTAAGGAATCAAGCTACAAGACACCAGGCTGAAGTGTCCATATCAGAGTGAAGGTGTTCGATACTGAAAAAAGACACCTTTCAGAGGCACTGGCAAAGCACACTGGATAGGTAGCTGGGCATCCTGCCTTCTCACATTTCCTGTACTTTTTCTCTGACTGATCGTCCTCTTCGTCTGTGTCTGTGGCCTTCCTCTTGGCCTTGAATGTAGTAAACAGACATTCACAAAGATACCCTTGTATTCGCGCACACATAGGCCAAACAACATCACATCCGAAGAACATTTCACAACAAAGCAGACAAGCATTTGATATTTACAAAAAGAGAAACAAATTTTGTGTTACCTGTCCAGTAGGATTGTTGCTATTGTTGCTGGATCGCCTCACCCTGACGTTGCTCTGTCTGCCAGTGGACCGCATGGGCTGGCTGTCTCCTGACGTGGGTTCTGCCGCTGCTCCTCGCTTTTTCCCCCGTTGTCGACCAGCGGACGCGTTGCCACCATAATCTAATGCACAAAAAGACGCAAACATGGCTATATGGGAAGCGTTGGTCCAAAGCAATAGATTATTTATAAATAACGTTCTACTTTGAGGTTCTGCATGGTGTCTCCAGCAGATGTTATGTGAAGAGAGCGGTCTGAATCAAACCTGCGTCAGACAGCATGGCTGAATGATCCTTTCCTCGAAAACAACTGCCCCGAACAAACAACGACACCCGAAATTAAGTTAACGTGATTGCATATGCCGTAAAAATGGTCTAATCAAGACCTTTAAGTCTGTCACTAACAATACACAAAACAATTGTATTGTCTAGCTGTCATCTAATATTCGTTTCCGGTGACAAATCGGAAAAGGCGGAGTTGGGCAACACGTACTGTTGACCCTAATCCAATGAAAACGCGTTATGAACTGTTTCACTTGCTGTAGTAGATAGTTGTAACCATGGAGATCGTTAAGCGTGTAGATAGGCGGGGCCCAAGAGGGCTATCGATATGAACATTAGAAATATGTAGACAAATCGTGTCATATATGAGTAGAACGTCGTGGGCAACCCATATTTTTCACAGATGAACGACAATTACTGATAAATTAGATTATCTTCTTTAAAGAAATTCATACTCATCTACTGTCTTCACCAGGGCGGCGGACTTGTCATTATGCTTGCATCAGAAACTCGGATCACGAAAAGTTCTCATGCTATGGCAAGAGTATCTAAAACACACTCGCGGAAGCCTGGAATTCCTGTGGTCAACCACACGATCAGTGCTAAGGGCAAAGGCGAGGTAAAGTAACTAGTGTAAGCTATCACATAATTAGACAAGAACCTACTTTGTGTGCCTTGTGATATTCATTTGATCGTTGTTTGCATTCATAGATAACAAGCGTTAAACCATCTGACCTGAATCGCGTGTTACGTCTCCTCACGGATCCTTTAACCGTGAGTAATACCCAAGAAATATTTTTTGTTGAACAACTTGAGCTGTATTTGATTCATGCACGATCCATACAAAGTATACGCTTGGACTAAAACTCACCTGTCCCTCAATCTCAGTAACATATTTGGTTTCTTTCAGGTCTCTTTAAAAGACAGACATTTATTCACTTTGAAGAAGTTGGTGAAGACATATCAAAAAGGATTTGTATCCTTAATTGAAAAATTAGGCTGGGTGTTTGTGTTTCGGATTTGTCTCTGTACAGAGCATATCAAATATTAGGTGTTAGGTTGACATGTCAAGTTTAATTAAAATGCTTTTTTATGTTGGTGTTTGAAGATGGAAATTCACATTCAACCTTAGTCTTTGAACTCTATTAGATCCTAAGAGAGTCAGTATGGGACAGCTGCAAATCCCAAGACCCCAATTACCCATAACTCCACCAACATCAGCACCATCCTTTTCCACAATCAGCTTAATCATCATCTGAGAGAGAAAATGTCAGCCATCGTAGAGTGCTGTTTGGTCCCCATAGTCTGTTTGACCTTTTTGTGTTTACAGAAAATGTAATATCTAACTGCTGTGCATCAAAGAAGTTCCTGTGTTTGCATTTCACAGTACTTTTTCCCTAATGTGATCATTTGAAGCTTTTGAGAGATCTTGAAAGCATCTTCAAAATCGTAGGTATCTGCGCAGAGAAGTCCAAAGACCACCCGGAATACACCTCTATATTATATGAGTTACTTAAGATATGTGGGTAAGAATTGGCTTTTAATTCTGTACAACAGTTAGGAAAGATGTGAAAATATCCATAGTCAAGTAGTGCGGAATAGGTCCTGTTTTTGTAGTGTATGTTAGGGCAGGCGAGTCATGTGTTTAGGAAAGTAGCTCACTATCAATTCTATTTCATATCATCTGTTTCTCTTTTAGACTACCTTTCCTGAAAGAGAAGACTTCAGATGAGGTGAAATACACAGATATTGCAAAGCAGTCACTCTCTCAACTTGGTAAGGAAACATTTGTTGTTTTCTAAAAGAGTGCATCCATGAAGGCTTTGTGTTATACACTGTCACTTGTCACAGGTTACCTGATGAGAGTGCCAAACGCTGATGTCAGACTGCAGATCTGTGCCTCCATTTCATCCTTTTGCAACTCTGCGAAGACTAAGCCACCAGGTTTGGATTGTATGAACTGCCTCATAAAATGTAGGCTAACCGAAGAGCCCCACAAAATCATATAATATCATAGAGTTGGACAGAGTTTTTTTTTTTTAAATAAACAGCCGTAGAGTTTTGTTTGGTCAGTTCTATTCCCAATACTTGGGATTTCTTAGAGTCATCTTATTCACAGCAAAGATTAGAAACCCTGCTGATGTTAAGTTAACTTTAATTAATGACTTTATGCTGACAGGATATGCAGAACAGTGACATATCATCCGGATGATTTGTTTTGAAAGAATGCTGAAGGACACAATGCATGTGTATATTTTTGCAGAGAGCAAACTGGATATTTGACTGGATATTTGACTGGATATTTTCCAGTGATGTTTTGCTGTGTTGTGTCACAGGTACAGGACTGCAGCCGTTGAGTTTGAGCTCCAGGCTGCAGCTGCTGGAGCAGAGTGGGGTGGCAGAGACGCTGGTCCTGTCCCTGGTCCTGCTGGAAGACCAGCTGGCCAATCGTCTGCAGCTGCTCCATACTCTGCAGGTCCTCTCCTGCACCTCTGGTACCTGCCCTCATCACACACACACGCAAACACACACACCCACACACACACACACATTCACACACACACATACACACACACACACACACACACACACACACACACACACACACATACACACACACACACACACACATCGAAACACCTAACTGATGCCTCTCAAGTTAGAAATAGCTTCTGTGGGAATTACCTTAACCTTTGTGTGTGTGTGTGTGTGTGTGTGTGTGTGTGTGTGTGTGTGTGTGTGTGTGTTATGTTGTGTACCTATGCTGTCTTTCCTTGGGTAATTCTGCTGCAGAGGTGAACTGTGAGTTGATGCTGAAGGCCCAAGCTGCTCAGAAGATATGCCTCCACATGAACGAGCCGGACCCGTCTGGCCAGGTGCTGTTCCGCTCCTCTGAGATACTGTGGAACCTGCTGGAGAGGGGCTGCTCCCAGGAGCTCACTGACCAGCTCAGCAACATGGACAGTATCCTGTTAGTATCAGTCAGTCAGTTATCTAGTCAGTCAAGCCAGTCTGTCAGTCTGTCAGTCTGTCAGTAGATCTGCACACACACACACACACACACACACACACACACACACACACACACACACACACACATACACACACACACACATACACACACACACACACACACACACACACACACACACACACATGTCTATCATTCTATATGTCTAAATACACATCAATCTATCTGATCATCTATCGGTCAATGAATCTGTGTACTAATCTGCCCTATTTTACTTACAGGTGCCTGAAAGAGGCCTTTCTAAGCCAGCTCCAACACGGCTATAGAAACTATGACCACCAGCTAAGAAATGATCTTCTGGTCATAACAACTCTAATTGCAGAGAATCCCAAAGCACCACTCATTGTAAGGGTTGCACAATTGAAGCAGCGTCTGCTTGTCTAATTCTGTACAAGGGCGTGTCTTGTAATCATGTCTCGTTGTTTTGTTTTCCAGGAGAGTGGGTTTGCCCGGCAACTCATCCTTTTCGCTACCTATCCAGAAAGTGAGTGTTTTCCCCCGCAGGACTTCTCTTAACATAAAGAAATATTTTTGTTCTAGCGAGCTACCTACCTTAAAAACATGCAGAAACCTTACAAACACCACCAACAGCCCAGTTGCCATTCATAAAAGCTTGGTGTGTTTATTTGTCCATCACATGGCCATATTCCATTAAAATTAATTTGAAGATGTTACCAAAAGTAGTTGCTCATAAAAAAACATATAACATAGTGCTGCTATAGGTAATTATACATTCCAAGTGGTGATCCTTTTTTTTTAGTGAAGAGCCATAATCCCCTCACCCGTAACCTCAAGTTGACCTTCAACAATGAAGACTTTGAGATGAAAAAGCTGCTGCTGAACATAGTGGTTGTGATGTCACAAGATTTATCCTCTGTGCAGGTGAGCTCAGCTTCGTCGGAGGTTATCTAAGTTCAAACAATGACCTGTTCTCGAAATAATTTCCATCATTAGATGCTAGCTGAACAAAGTGTTGTGGTAATGTCAAGGGGGTTGTGTGTCATTTCTGATTGATAATTGTGTGCTTGTGTGTGATAGCAAGGGTAATCACATTCTTTATAAGCTGGAGTAAGCTTGTGGCACTGGGAATTAATGCCACTGGAGTTTTTTTTTTTTTTGTTTTTTTGTTATGTCTATGTGTATTTATGTACGTAAACCTCTGGTCTTTTAACAGCTTTTTAGAGAGGGTAAAGTCATGCTGGCGTTGATGTACTTGGTGAAACCCCCCGACACAATTCAGTCCAGTGGCCGCAGTTGGACTCCGGTCCAGCAGGAGGAGCTGCAGCTGCAGGCTCTGGCCACCCTTGCCACCGTGGCTCCACTGATGCTGGAGGAGTACATGACCTGCCAGGCCAACACCTGCTTACTTATGCTGCTGGAGTGGTGTGTTCAACAAGGTGACAAAGCCCAATAATAAAAGATGGTTGTAGTGTCTGTAGAAGTGTTTGTGTGTGTGTGTGTGTGTGTGTGTGTGTGTGTGTGTGCGTGTGTGTGTGTGTGTGTGTGTACTGTAATGTCGTTTAGTCTTTTTAGTCAGTCTGGCTGTCAGTTTGTCGTATGATTGCTAGCTAGCTCTAATCTGTCTGGAAGAAATCATCTTAAACAACTGTGCTCAGGACATGATTTTTAATGCTAACACAAATAACACACTGCCTCTGAGAACAGGAAGTAATTGCTGTTTCCTCCGCTGCTTTCCGTCTCTCAGATGCTTACTTCGGCCAGGGCCACAGTTTCCATGGTACCGGAGGAAGGGGCAGTAAGAAGGCTCAGCTGCGCTATAGTGTGCGTCTCCTGAGATCCATGGTGTCGCTTGCCAACCTGACAGTTAACCAGGACCTCTGTGACCAAGGAGCAATAAGCCTATTATTAGGTAAGATGCATACTGCTCAATGCTCAATGCTCACTTGGTCCAATTGTGTCCAATTTTTGTCAAACTGTGTACAATTTTTGTCAAGCTGTACAATTTTTCAAATGAATAAAAAAAAACTGAAAGTTTTGTTGATAGAGGAAATCTCAAAGATGTGACAGTTAGGCAAAGATCAATGCAAGATTTAAAAGAGTTTAAAATTCACTGCCTCCAGGTTCTCTATTAGCAGATACTGTACTTCAACAACCAGTTGCACCAACATGAAGACGTTACTGTAGCTATGGCATGTCCCCATCTACACACTCATTTTATCACCTGCAGGGCTGCTGATGCAGCTGGGTGGTCCTGATGATGAGGATGCGGTTACCCTGGAGATCAAAGTTGACCTCCAGCTCATCCTGTCTACACTCTGTGAGAGTGACCTACACAGGAAGGTAACTGTGACTCTGGCTGGGGCTAATGTTCATCTTTGTTTGATTATATGCATAGAGTGCATTCATGAGTTTACATGTCCTGTGTGCCAGACCTTAATTCGGTTTTATTCTAAGCAAAGGAATAGTTATGAAATACAGTTTCATTTGTAGCTGTAAGGTGAAATCAGATTGTTAAATATGTCTCCATTTAAATGTGTCTGGAAAAGCCTTCTTCTTTGTAGTCATAATTGTACGAGCACAATGGGACGAGCATGACTAGAATGAAAAGATCCTTTCAATTTTTTTTGCGGTAACACTACATACCTTTAAATCTTTGCCACCAGTTCTAGCAGATATTTTGTTCAATAATGAATATTATCCAATGACCCAGTTATCCAAAGAGAGAAGTAGAAACTGCAGACGTCTTTATGCCACAGGAACTCTTTGGCACTGAAGGAGTGGACATGACTATCCGTTTTCTGAAGATGAACCCAGCCAAGTTTTACAGTGGCATGGGCCACAGCAGGCTCATCCTCTCCACTGTGGACTGTGTTTGGTGAGTAGACACATTCTGCTGGGTCAACAGCTACATTTGGCTACTTTATATTTAACTTTATATTTACTTTATATTTATACTTGATATATATTTATACTTATATTTATACTTTATATTCTACTTTATATTTATACTTATATTGACTTTATACTTAATATGTATTTATACTTATATTTATACTTTATATTCTACTTTATATTTATACTTATATTTATACTTTATATTCTACTTTATATTTAACGTTCCATCTTTCAATATATACAGGTCCTGTATCATTGGGTGTTTTACCAATGAGGACGTGTTTCTGGAGAAAGAAGGGGTTTTCCTTCTTTTTGATCTCATTCATGTAAGTGAAATGATTCTGTAAAATATCAAACATACTATGTAATTCAAATTGTATAACATTAATTAATGAGTTAACAGTTAGATTTGTGGATTGGCTCACATTTGATTTTTACACAGATGGATATTTGGAAATACTTTCAAATTATTATATATTTGGAAATATGTGTCCATGTTTCTTTGCATAATGTAAATGTATTTTCGCCTTAAGTCCAGCCCGATGACGCTGCACGGCGTGGTGTTGGGGGCGTTGCTGGAGCTGTGTGACAACCCCAAAGCACTGACCCACGTGCACGGCTGGCGGGGCCCAGGAGGCGCGAGCGCCCCCCACCTGCTGCTTCAGCTCTGGAGGCAGGAGGAGGAGATGCTGGGGGTGCAGCGTGATCAGCACGGCCAGATCGCAGGTATGCTTAGAACAAGACGCGTAGAGGTGTCACATGTGTGAGAGAGAAGCTCATGCAAGTCATGCAGACACACAGGGGAGGCAGTGAATGTGTACTGAGATGTGCAGTACTATGCAGGATTGTATCCCATCACTACATACTTATACCCACAGGCTGAAAAATCACATCCTTATTTCACCAGAGGAAACACATTACACATTTGTCTCCGGCAGACCCCGTCCGGCCCCTGGTGCACGCTCACCAGGAGGAGCAGGCGCAGGTTTCCACTCCGGCACACACCCCTAGCGCCGCGGTGGTGGACGTGGCGGAGAACCAGCGCTGTAAGATCTACGGCTTCTTCTGCAAACTGGGTGCGTCTATTTATACATGAATATTCATCTAACTTATCTATCAAAAATATATTTTAAAATGCCACGCACACTAGATACTTTTTTAGATTTGCTTTGTTTTTTTGCCAAGGCAATACTAAATGTGTTTTGTTGTCTCTCTCTGTGTGTGTGTGTGTGTGTGTGTGTGTGTGTGTTTGTGTGTGTGTGTCTGTTATCTGTATAATGAATCAGGTTTTGAGGACCTCCCTGGACTGACGACAGAAGACTTCATCACTCTAAGCATTGTCAGCAGATATTTGGATTTTAAGGTAAAGGCCATCATGCTGTATATTAGATGAGAGGTCTGTGTGTGAGTAGATGGGCATGTTATGGGAGGAGTTCCATAGATCTCTTCAATACTGCTGCTGATATCCCAGGAGCTAAATCCAGTGTATTTATTACTCCTGTGTTTTGTGCTTGTGTATTTTTATGTGTGTGTGTGTGTGTGTGTGTGTGTGTGTGTGTGTGTGCGTGTGCGTGCCTGTGTGTGTGTACACGTGTCCATGACCGGGTTTGTAGACGGGCGAGATCTGGGAGGAGATCTCACGTGAGCTGGCACTTGATGGCGTGCGGCCAGTTACCCCAGACGCAGAGGCCTTGGAGACCATCTCCCAGGCAACGGAGGACACAGCAAAGAGAGTGGCGGAGCAGCAGACTGCCATCCTGCAGAGACAGGGGGAGGAAGATACTCAGAAGGAGAAGGAGATGTACGCAGAGGTGAGGACAGGATGATGGTGAGGACCCTTCTGAGTCCCACTGTTCTCTATGTCGTCAAGTCTTGCCAAGTACATACACTGTTGTTTTGATAGTTGACTATATTGTTCTTGATAACTTCATGAAGGCACAGTGCATTATTAGATATGACAGCTTGTGCTTGTCAGTTTCTCAATCAAGTGTATGAGGTAAGTAAGAAGCAATAACTCCTCTGCTTTTAAGATTCTTCTTTGTTCATTCAATGAAGGAGCATCACATCTCATTCCTCCTTGAGAGTCTCGTTGAGGTCATCATCTTAACATTAGAATGGGGCTTTCATTTTTAAAAGTTATGCTTTGTTTCACATAACAGATGAGATCAAATCACAAACAGCAGGAACTTACAGCCAAGTCCTGGGAGCACTTTGTGGCAAAGACATCAGACTACAAGATTTTAAAGGTACAGTCCAGTAACATTCAGTTTATGCATGAGATGTGCTTTTTGTGATTTTAAAGGAATATTTTCAACAAGATAAACAAGATGTTAAAGGTACTCCATTTATGTCCAGTAACATTCAGTTCATGCATGATGTGAAAAAGATGAAAAGATGTGCTCTTATACATACAAGAGGCTGCTATTATACTATTGAGAGACTGATTGACCCACTTAAGTCTGAATTATTCATTGTTGTGACTATGGAGGTCTACTAATGATTGTGGCCAAAATGATATTGAAAAATGGTATACAAGTGTGTCAGTGTTACCAAAAAAAAACAAAAATTGGATTATTGTGTAAAATCTTTGTGATTGCTGTCATTCTGTCAGGAGTGCAAGAAGCATCAGGAGAAGTCCATTGAGTCGTCACGCTTAAAGGCAAAGGGAAGGGACAGTGGCACCCTTTACCACCACACCCATATCCCTGGGCTGCAGACCACAGTGAGTACAAAATGAAAGCAGTTCTGTAGTGTCACGGCCTAGTTACATGGTCACATGATCACAACATGACTGGTGTGACTGACAACCTGTTGTGACAAACCTGCACAAAAATAACATAACAAAGATATCACATTGATTAGAAGAATTTTGAAGATTTCTCTCTGAGATGTTGCGATATAGCTATTAAAATAAAGACATTATTTCCCACTTAACCAGTAAAAACAATGATGACCTTTCATTCATACTGTAAGTCATGACTGCGTGCCAGTAGTGAGCCACCAGGCATGGCCTTAAGCTGCGTGGCCAACACAGAGAGCCTTTATCATGGACGCGTCGTTTATCTGTCTGGGAGTCTGTGGTGTTACGTCGTCATTACGGCATACACTGCTGTAATTGTATGTCTTTGTGTCAGTGGGAGGGTCTATGTTGCAAAATGTTACTTGTATACAGTATGTTAATGTTATTTTTTAGCACAGTGTGGCTGTGTGTGACACAGCGTGGCTATGTAGGTCTGTTTCCCCCTGAAACCTCAGGCAGCAATCTGTTGACCTATTCCTCCTTTTTTCTCTCTGTCCCTCTCTCTCTTTGCCGGTGTATGTGTGCACTTGCATACATAACTGTGTGTGTGTTTGTGTTTGTGCGTGTGCCTGTGTGTGTGTGTGTGTGTGTGTGTGTGTGTGTGTGTGTGTGTGTGTGTGTGTGTGTGTGTGTATTGTAGGCATTCTGTGGCCGGGTGATGGCAGTAGAGAGTACCCCTGCACACCTGACCGGAGGGCCCCTGGCCAGCACAGATCTAGCCCTCGCCAGGGTCCCCATACAGGGGGGGGCCCTGAGGAAACTCCCCCAAGCCACCGCACAAGACCTGGAGCACCTCAACGCTGTCACTGTTCAATAAAGATCACCTCTTTTTCTACCATAAACCATTTCTTACTGAGTGTGAAATCAACACATGCATATTCTGTACAGGCAAAGATTAAATACATACCATTGTAAAGGCAAATGTTGCAAACGTTTTGGTTAAATGCATAGATATGGTAGATATATAATATTATGGTAGTATATTCATGAACACTCAGGACATTTATTGTTAAAAAATGTATTTCACAAGAGCTAGATTTGCCTGGGTTAACACGGCACAGAGTACTCTATTTATTCTGTGTTACTCTGTACTTCATAAAATGCATTAATCAAACACTTGGGGTTTTGTTTTTTGTTGGTGTTGTTGTTTTTGTTGTTGTTTTGTTGTAGTTGAATCTGTGAATGGGTTTTGATCACTAATTTTCTCATGTTGGGTAACTTTTATCTTCGTGGACCTCACTCCCACAAGGACAGCTTTATGTCTATATGTTAACAAGAAGGATTTAGGCCTTTGCTATAATTTGTTATCTAAAATATTCAGTTTTAGGACTTCTTAATCTCGATGAACTCGATTGTACTCTGGTGCTTGTTACTGAAAGTTGAATCAAGCCAGCTGTAGATGTACACACTAATTTTTACCTTCATCCAGGGACATAGTCAGGTCATGGAGAGAAAGTGGCACCCCCAGTATGGAACTATAATTGTTTTATGTCACTCATATGTCACATTTTACATGGGGCTTCTTTTATTTTTGGGTAATTCTAACGACCCCGACACTATCATCGTCTAACCGCCCCTCCCCCCGGCTATGGCTCTGCACGGTGTAGCATATACCAAGAGAACCCGCTTGGGTTGTTGAGTTCATGTGACAGAAAACGTATAGCCCTAAATACCCTAGAGTCTAGTAGCTGTTACACCCCCTCTACTTCCGCCCAACAGGGATTCCTTGCGCTTTCTTAAATATTTACAAGAAGAATTTACAAGAATTCCAACGCCAATTGTAGGTAAGTAGTTTTTTTTTTGTAGTTTAGTAGTTGTTTCCTAAGCCTTTTCACACGAATGTATCTTGTAAGTCACTGTCTAATTGTCAATACAAGATGACAACCCAACAATGGGTAGCAATTGCGTAATATCCATACGTGCCATTTTGCAAGTCCCACTGATCCGCAGAGGTACAGACTGGAGAGAGAGCATTTCTATCTCCTATTATTTAAATTATTTATTTATGAATTATTCTCAAACGATTGTTGTTGTTTCACATTGAGCTGTAGAGTTATTTGATTATGTAGTTTCTCCAATATTACTGTTTATGTTTTGAAGATCAGTGCCGTCTTCTGTCATAGGCATGACGGATGCTACATACATTTATTTTTTGTAAGATAGGCATCTTTAGTGTTTATAGTGATTCATCGTTATCATTGACAAAAATACGTTATTTGATCCAAATTTCTTCCAAGCCACAACACAGGAATACATTATCCACAGTAATTCATTTTTGTTGTGTTGTTTTGTGGCTGCCAGTTCAATTCAGCTGTTCTCTGTACCCTTGTAAACTAAAGATCTTCTTTTAATAATCTGAATTCTCTTTCCAGATACATGCTCACTGCCCTGGGAATTACATAAAGCTTCATTTGAAATAGAAATGGTTTTACGTAACAGCAAAACAATGTCAGAAACATTGTCCAGTGAAGAGCATGCCCGCAGTACATGTTGCGTGGCTTTGGCCACATTCATTCAATGTGGGTCTAATTAGGTCAATGACACAACATTAGATATGGTTTCAGCATCATACATGCCACACATGTGACGTGAGGCATTGGGCGGGGGCATTTTGTAAGTGATGGAAGGAGTGGCGTTGAGTTGCGTAACACACTGCAGTGTATTAACACACTTGCTCTGTCAAGCGTGCACCATAATGCACAGTGAAACTTGTGCACACACACACACACACAGACACAGACACAGACACAGACACACACACACACACACACACACACACACACACACACACACACACACACACACACACACACACACACAGTGAAACGTGTGCGCACACACACTCTCCCTTGCTCTCTCCCCGGTCTCTGTTCACTGGATGACAAAATCATATCTGACAGACTGTGTGCGTGCAGCTCGGTGAGTGTATGTGAAAGTGTGTCTGTGTCCACTAGTTGAAAGGTACACACAGGCGCACACACACACACACACACAGGCACACACACACAGGCACACACACACACCAGCACACACACAGGCGCACACACACAGGCGCACACACACAGGCACACACACACACACAGGCACACACACAGGCGCACACACACACACGCACACAGGCACACACAGACACACAGTGAGGCAGTGTTAGGGGTAGGGAGTTTCAGGGTGTCTCTCCTCAGAGTGTGGTGGTCTCTTGCTCGTGCTGGATGCTTTCAGTCTTCCCTCCTCAGGCAGGAGGAAGGTGAGTCCAGCTGCTAGTCTCACAGGTTTAGATCTAAAGGCTAGATCCTCACTTTGTGATACTTAATTGGATCGATGAGTTTCTGTGCAGTTTTACGGTTTACATTCCTTCCTCTGTTGCTGTGAGTAGTAGTTAGTAAGGAGATTTCAGCCGGGTTTCTAGTTTAGAATGAAGCTGAAGCCCTGATTTAACCTTTCAGTGTGTTTCAGGGAAACATTGGATTCCTAGAAATACTGAAATTTTTTTCAGGTGAATAGATTAGGAAGTTTTACAGAAAAACGGTTTCTTTGTATTTATAATCCTGATCCGTTGAAAAAGCAGAAAGTTTAGGCTTTGTTTCTTGACAGGATCTAGTTTCAGATTCCTTGCATTCGTTATGGAGGGAGTAGACCTCCATGTGTTGTTTTATTTTTGGCTATTAAATGAAAATCATGAGGCACCATCCTGTGTGGAAGTCCCCTAGCCTATGATTAATCTAAATAGAGTCTTTGTGTCTCTCTCTCTGTGTGTTCCTGTAGTGATTTGGTGTTTTCCAGTATGCTCTGACTCAACCTATTGTCCTTGTCTTGGTTACTTTAGTTAGACTGTGGGATTATACGTTAATTAATTACAACACAGACAATTTTCTTTTTTTCGTCATTACTTTGCAAGTATTATGTTAAGATGATTTCTTTATTAGGACTAACATTATCTTTAAATGAGTCCATTTGATTTTAAAGTTGTAATTTGGGAAGATTGTCCTGTCTTAAAGTCAGATCCTGATGATGTTTTTCTGCACTTTTACCTTTTGGTTGAATGAATAAGGATGAATCAGCAGGATTCTGTGGTCATAGTGTCATAGTTTGACTTGCTCATGTCTGCATGGTACAAATAAGATAATGCCGTTATTGATACGTCACCGTGTAAAGGATATTATTAGAAGGGTTTGAGCTTTGACACAATCAACATGTTGATTAGTGGACAGACAGACCGTATAAAAGTGTTTTGGAAGCATTTGGTGCTTTGTTGAGCCTATAACTTTTTCTCTGGGATTATCAGGATTATGTTGTAGATTAGTCCGGATTAGATTACAACTCATTAAAGCTCGTTAGAGAGACGAGCTCGCCACCTCTGCTGGGAGACCGCACACAAAGTGCTTCCCTGCACAGGAAGCTCTAGGGCCATCTAAATGCTTCGCTTAAATTGAAGAAATGTTATTGTTGTGCCCTGCAGGCCGGCTGTGGAGTCAATCTGTGAGATATACCGCAACCATGATCATCAGACTAGGAAGACTGACTCCGGGATACTTCCGTCTCCTGCAGGTTTGTGGACATTTTACTTACTCTATATTTCTCAAAAGCAGTGTGCATTTGTTGTATTGTTATGGTACAGCTAGATTATATCAATTAGATGACTATTCAGCTAATCTTGATGGAAGAACAGTAGATCGCAATACATTTATATAATACTACAATTATATCTGTAAATTCTGTTTAAATTAGGTTTGTTTTATATGCTACTCTGGTCATCACAGGGGAAGTCTACATGTCTACATTGTAGATATGTCAACATGTCAAACCCCTGTGTCCCTTTAAGATGAGAATGAGCGCATAGGCAGCAGAGTGGTGCAGGACACACGTGACACGCCTGTACTGTTCCTCCCCATCTCTGAGCATTAAAATTTCATGGCTAGTCTTGATTATATAAAGATGCCTGCTTATATGAATTTCCCCTGTGACTGACCTGAAGAAGTTGCGTTGACTTCTGTGTATTTTAGATCACCCTGCGTCTTCATAAAAATACTTTTTTGTTTTTGTGTGCCATGTGTGTTCACTCATTTGTTTACATGTGGTGTGTGTCTGTATGTGTGTGTGTATGTGTGTGTGTGTGTGTCTCACCTCAGCGGCAAGTCTCTGGTGAACTGCAGATGCAGCCACAGACTCGCCCTGTCAACCACATCGCTATGACGATGGCCACGCTGGGATTAGGCATGTCCTGCTACAGCGCCCGGCAGATGGCTGAAAGGGTCCACCTGAAGGAGCCTGTGGCCTGAGACAGCGCCCCCCGAAGGCCACTAGAGGACACCTCACCATGCCTACCAGACCATAGGGCATTTCCAGAACTCAGACCTGGTGCCAGATTCTGTGAAATAAATACCCCAAACTGGCGTGGATGATTGCCCTACCTGGAATTTCATACAGGACCACTTTGTCTAACTCCTACTTTTTCATTTTTTCATCTTTTTATATCTTCGACTAGCCCAACTGATGAGAAGGTGGTGTGTCAGTGTTCGTGTTTAAAACATGTGACCTCATTTAACAATGTTTAATGTTTAGGTAACACACACACCACTAGCACTTAATGCTGACATTTAAAAAGTAACATTGTCACCATAAACTAAACGAAAAAAAGGAGAAACTTGATCATTTACATGACTAATGTGAAGGAGTGTACCTGACAATGAATATGAAGCTTGATGGATGACTTTCCGTGTTTTTTGTATGTTTGAGTTGGAATGTGTATGTTGGGGAATAATGAAGCTGGTGCTAAGATGTGTGTAAACAGAGATGAGGTTCTTGAAAAGTGTTTTGAAGGAAAAGTGAAAGTCCTACTCCTGTGAAAGATGTTTGTTCTGTCTGTTGCTTTAACATGGAGATGTCTCTATGCATGAGATCAACTCTCTGATGATACTTGACATATAAACATTCTGTCACCAGTTTTCTCACCACATACATAACAATAACAAGCCATAGTTTATCACATTAAAATAATAATATAAGACTTCTACAATAGATCTTCAATACTTAAGTCCTCACACTGTCATGATAAGCATTCACCACTTACATAGTCAAATTCATAAGGATAGCACGAGTAGACGGAATGAAACTTAATACTGTGCGCCGTACTGTTTTTAAACTGTGAATAAAGTTTTCTTCAAAATTGAATTCTGTCGCTATGATTTTGTTAAGCAAAACTGAGCATACTGATGTCCAATTCTTTTAGTCCATCTTCCTATGTATCAGGCCTGACGGTGGGTAATTCAGTATCAGGGTCCATATTGTTGCCCCATATTGTTGCTTGTATATTTCATTATAAAACCAGGGGCAGTGTTGGCTAGTCCTGTATGATGGAGGAGTTACATGATCATATCAACCTCTCTCTAATGGAAGCTCTTTGAAGCGCTTATGTAACTCCATATGAACACTGCAGGGGTGTTGTGTTTGGGCACTGATGTGAGGGGGTGTCGCAGGGACTCATATTGTCTCTTGAATGGATGGCAGCACTGTCTGAAAGGGTTCATTCATGTGGAAGTAATGTTTAAAAGCAGTACAGTTATATGTCTTCCTGAGGCCGGGTTGGCTGCGTGAGGGAGCCAGGGCCTGACACTCAGAAATACACCTCAGGCTTTGCCTTCGTTTTGTGTGTGTGTGCATCTACATGGGTGTAATAGATTACAATTCATAATAGTGCATTTAATTTTCACACAGGTCCATTACATAGATGTTTGTTTTTCTATTGCTGTTTTCAACATTGAGCTGAATCTCAAACCTACCATACCAGTTACAACTCTGCACAACTCTTCTCACAGTTTTCTTCATTTGTGAACTAATGAGGTTTGATACAAAAAAATATTGATGATATCAAAAGAATGAACCATTACATTTACATTTAGTCATTTAGCAAACACTTTTGTCCAAAGCGACGTACAAGGGAGAGAATAGCCAAGCTACGAGCAATAGAGACCAAGTGTAACAATAAATACTATTTTACATAAGAAATAGAAAAAAAAAGTGCAGGAATGTAACATAGCATCATAGAATAACACTGTGACAAAAGAACAAACAAACCTCTCCAGTCTGACCTATTGCAAATATGATCCGTATTACCTAGGCCTGGTCTGGTCAGGTCCCCATCAACCCCATGCATCTGCCTCTTTGTCTAACTGCTGTTACACAGAACAAAACACTACATGGGACTCCTGACACAAAAATGACAGAGTTGTTTTGGTATGATGTCCACTGCCTGTGTCTGTTGGCCTCTTCTTGTGATTTACCTGCAGCAAGTCCCCAATCAAGGATCTCAGTAACTCAAACAGGCATTCCTCAATAGTTAATGACGACATGGTTCCTCAGTTTCAACTATGTGAAGCATTTATTATTATTATTATTATTAATATTATTATTTATTCTCTGAGGTGCAGTCAGTTTCCTCATGAGGCTCTGTAGTTTTATATAGTTATAGCTGAGTTTCAAAAAGTTACAAAATCCTTGAAAAAAAAGAAGAAACTGGTCATTGAGTCTTAAAACATCATTATTATTATCACTGCCCCTCAAAGAAATATATCTATATATAATATAGAATATTTTATAATATAGAATAGAAATGTATATATATATTAAAATCAGGAATGTGTCCATAGACATGTCTTCAAAAATATCTCTAAAATTGTGAAAAATACCTTTTCGTTTCGTTTGTTTGTGCATTACTCGTCTCTCAAGTGAACTAATGTATTGATGGTGACAACAGGTTGAGGGTGGTTGTAACGGGATTGGATGCTAGTTTCACCCCTTTCCACACACACTACAGTAACAAAACATGCACATATTGTCTTGAAAAACCAGAGGGAAGATCTGATTGGAGGTAAGCCCTGGCCCATCCATTCCTGTTACACATGCCTGGACACACAGAGCCACCATGGGAGATCACCAGGAATGCTTGGGACGGTCCTCACTGCAGCACTAACTGGGTGGATGTTTGGAATTCAGGTTACTGGGGGAACAGAGTATTCAACAAGTTCTTACTTTCAGTGCATTTTTATTCTTAATCCATTGGTTCTTCTCCCGCCAAATTTTAATTTAGAAAATATACTTTCACTATGGGCAAAAGCAATAATTTCCCTGCAGGAATCCCGGCATTTATTGGTGGTTATATCCTAACCTCCTGGATATGTTACTCTTCCCTTGTCAAAGTTGGCATATCATAAAAGCTCCACAAACGTAAATAAACTCCTCCCTATTATTTAATAAGCTCTGAGCACATTAATGCAGTATAGCACCTTTCCATATGGTCAAATGCATACAAACTATTGCAATATAAATTTACAATCATGTTTCATATTATGTAGGCAGCAATGGAAGGTTCAATTTTATTATGCACAGTCCCAGTCAGTTGTGGAGCGCTTCTGAACTGCATGGACGGTTTTGAACGTGGCCATCTTCCCACCCTTGTCATCCAGTGTGTGTTCATCTGTGAAGTCCCATTAGTGTGTGAATGAGTAATGTTTGGTTAGGCAGAGACTCAAGCGCCTGTTGTGCATAATGAAAAGCGGAGAGCCGAACAGGAAGTCCGGCTCCAGGGACAAATCCCACCATCTGTGGCGCCAAAAACGTGAGCTGTACAGGAAAGGAAACAGACCCCTCACATCTCACTCCAGGCCACTGTCTGTCACTAGTCAAACATGTTTGTTTAATCTGCATTCCCCACTACTGATCGCTATGCGTCACATTCCCTCCACTCACTCATATGTAAATTGGTACACACAAACACACCTTCAGCAGAGGGTGCTTAAATGACATGACAAGGTGACATGGATGATATGCATGTCTGACAATCTGCAAATATTCATTTCAAATGTACTGAGTAATCTGTGAGAACCACAGAGTCTTCACTGTTGGAGATGTTTAGAGAATGACATGCTGCATATTAGGGAAGTTACAAGATAATGGTTAGGGCCTGCATATTAAAAAAAAACATAATTGTCAAAACTATACATAAACTTCATAAAGCATCAACTCCTTTCAAAAGCATTAGACATCTCATAGTAGATAATGGTACGGTCCTGTCATCCATGTCACCTGTTAAGCGACTGATTAAATGGATAACCGTGACAGCTAGGGCTTTTGAACTCAATTGTCCGTTTGCTTTCATTAAAAGTTAAAGTAAGTAGATCTCTACCGACGTCTGGCGGTAAATATTGGTACTGTATACATCATCATTGTCATCATCATCACCAACATCACCACCACGTCATCGGGTAGTGACTCAAATAGTATTAGGCGGAATATTATATCGTTCTACTTGGTGGTAAGAAAACGCCTTACTGCCTGTGATAACCACATGCTTGAATACAAAACTGTCGAGTGGAATATTGGACACAATATGGTATGTGTTGGGTTGGAAGCTCCTATCCAGTAGGTGTCACTGTATGCGCTCACGCTTCTCACGTTATTTTAAACCTGACGATATACAGGCCATGATAATGGCAAAAAGTATAATTTTATCTGGTGACGTTACTTTTTAAAATAAACTTTCTCTCGCCATCTTAAACCTGTAGAAAGTTATATATAGTCGACCTAAAATACAATATATCCTATAGGTCAGGAGACGGCGAGTGGACAGATAAAATGTTGTGCTTATATAGGTGGCACGGTTTTATGTCATCTAATTATTTTTTTGTAAAGAGACAAAATGTATACTGAGCTTATCTTTGAGTCTGTGGGGTCAACCACAGTCTTTTTCAGCATGAGGACTCTGTAGCGTTGACGTTTTCTGACCCACTCATCGAGCCAACCGCCAGACAGACTCATTCTACGTCGATCGATGTGCGTAAAAGAGCGCGGCTGCACCTGTTCCAGTGGGTCGGTGATTTCCGCCCAACAGTGCTGTACCATACGCATCTTTATCGTGTTGGTTAGAATGAAGAACTAAGTTCAACTTCCAGAGTCGTTGCGATGCCAGCGCTTTTAGGAGGTGCCGGCAGTCCACACCATTCTCCGGGGCTGAGATGGAGTCTCCTTGTGGTGGTATTAATTCTGTCTGTCATGGCAAGCTCCGCGGCGGCAAGCTCCCCGGCTGCATCCGCCGCCGGTACCGGCCAGGGAAATGGCACGACTCTTCACACCGATTCCAAAACTAACGGCACAAGTCATCATACGAAAAAGGCTTTTCCAGTCCTCTCAGTCAATTATGATTATGTTCGGATGCCCTTCGAGATATCCTTATGGATATTACTTGCTTCATTAATGAAATTAGGTAAGTGAATTCAGTTTTTTTCCTTGGTGATTGTTGTAACATTGCTGATAATGTGGGCTTTGTAGGCTGTTAATTTCCTTATCGTCACGCATTACGTCACGTCGTCGTGAAGCTTATTAAAAAATAACGTTACCATTGCACTTCATAAAGTTCTGATGAGTGCGCCCGTTTGAAGTAGAATGCACATTTGAAATTTGAAATTAGTCAAATATTCATTGCTATGCGTAATTATTATGCACTAAAGGTGCACGTTTTCACCATCCTTGGGACCGAGTGTGTTGGTGTGTAATACTGTTAGTCCTCAAGGTTTTACAGTTTTTTTAAATAAGTTGACACTGAAGTGTAATGAGGAAACATTGGTATCCGATATTTGACAAGTCCAAAACTTTCAGATTCTCTTACAGGCTTGTGATTTAGTTTCAGGCTTTTTCATATCAGGGACCTGTCTTTCTTTTGTCTAAGTTGGCATTTTCCTGATCTATTTGGCTACTAAATGCATTGGCCTTAGGGGCTTATCTGGGTGGTGTGCCTGGTGTTTTGCCTGATAAGAGTGGCAAAAAGATACACATAAGCGCTGGTTGCGTACTTCAGTGAATGCCCAGTGCAGCCATGCACCGAAACCCCTCAACACAGATAAAACATCTTATCAAACTGTTAGGGTGCGCCCCAGAAAGACTGCAATTTGTAAACATGCCACACTGCTTGTAATGGTTTTTGCATGGTCCCACATCTATTCTGTGTAGTCCCTGAGCGTAGATCCCCCTTCTCTTTCTCCTACACTACATAGTGGGCTTTCTCACATAGGTCTTAAAGTAACACTATGCAACAATTTGACACTTTTTAAGGTATGGTTTTATAGGCAACTAGTTTTGGTACCATCCTCAAATTCATTTTGATAGCATAGTCATGTTAAGGACAGATAAACACCGGTGTCTTTCCCACTAGCCATCCAGGATATGCCATATGTAGTTCTGTGTAACGGGCTGGAATATCCCGCAAAAATGGAAGAAAAGCTTTCACAGCATGACACTGCCAGCTATACTGCCAAAAGACACCAGTTAGTGTGTTGACAAGCTGGGCTGTTGGTGGTGTTTGCAAGGTTTTTGCATGCCTTTTAGGTAGTTAGCTTGCTAGTTTTGTAACAGAACTCCTTATTGCTGCTTTAATGTCTAATTAGGTTTTTTGTGGTCTCCCATTATGTTCCATTACGTCCCATTAGTTCTGTCTTCACTCAGCTCTGTAATGACTCCATCATCAAGACCCCCCACCCCCACCCCCTCCTGTGTTAACCAGTCTTTTGTCATCGCTGCTCTTCCTCCTCCCCATCAGGCTTCCACCTGGTCCCACGGCTGTCCGCCGTGGTTCCAGAGAGCTGCCTACTCATCGTGGTGGGTCTGCTGGTGGGCGGCCTCATGAAGCTGGTGGGTGAGAACCCGCCCGTCCTCGACTCCAAGCTCTTCTTCCTATGCCTGCTGCCGCCCATCATCCTGGACGCCGGCTACTTCCTGCCCATCCGCGCCTTCTCCGAGAACGTGGGCACCATCCTGATGTTCGCCGTGATAGGGACGCTGTGGAACGCCGCCTTTACGGGTATGGTGCTGTATGGAGTGTGCCAGGCGGAGGGCGGGGAGCTGAAGGAAGTCGGCCTACTGGCATGCCTGCTGTTTGGCTCCATCGTGTCGGCGGTGGATCCGGTAGCGGTGCTGGCTGTGTTTGAAGAGATCCACATCAATGAGCTACTGCACATCATCGTGTTTGGAGAGTCACTGCTCAATGATGCCGTCACTGTGGTGAGTGTGCCTCCTTACTGAACATCCGGGTGAGCTAATGGTCCAAACCAGTCAAATATGTATCTCACCGTTTCCTGAAAGTGTAGTTAGTAAACAGGAATTCAAAAGTTAAGACATTAGGCTACTCAATGACTGTTAACATGGGAATGAGGGAACTTTTAGAGTGGTGAGGTGTATGGGCTGTGATGCAATAACCGGAGTGGCTACTTGGCAGGGAATGTGATAAAGGGAATAGTTGGCAAGGAGTGTGGCACAGGGAAGGACAAGTCAATGTGAGTATTCAACCAAAGATGCCAAATGAGGGAGGGTAGCTCTAACTAGGGGCATGCATGACTCCCGCGGGTCCCAGACTTCCAGGGCGGGATTCATTTTGATTGCAGGGTGCGGGTGGGAAGAAACAGATGTAGGAGTGGGACTAAATATATCATAGAAATATATGGATAAAATGAAATAAAAGTAGATTTTTCTGTCCTTAAGCTACAGAACGTTATTCGTGTTTGCAGGAGAACAGCAGGAAATAATTAATGTTTTACATTAACAGGAGCAAGATGATTGGTTGTTTTTAGGCATGGCACACTTTCATGGGATCAGGCTTTAGCGGGACTGAAAAGTCCATCCTCTCTGAACGTCCACCTGCGAGATTTTGCGGTTGGGAGCGGGACAAAATATTGACATAGTTAGACGCACATTATTTTGCGGGAGCGGGACGGAATAAGTTTATCTGGCCATGTGGGAGTGGATACCGCCATTTCAGCCTAGTTTACCCTTAATGAGAATGCATCCATGCATGGAAGGGGAGAGTAGCTTAACAACGTTTGATCTGCTGGACTAGTTCAGAGAAGTCTATGATTCTTCAGGCCAATTCACATCAAAGATTCGCGACAAGACGAGACCGTTGTAGAACGTCGCAGAGACAAGCTGCAGTGTCATATCGCAGTTGCACGGTTTTAGAACGGTTGTACCTCACGGCTGTTATCACCCCGTCAAGACATGGCAGTGTTTTGGTCAGAGGAGAGACCGCCGATTAGCCTTCTTGGTTTGAAGAACACTAGTGTTTGTACAACATTAGTCAAAAAGCGTATGCTAACATAGTCTCAAAAGCAAATGTAATTCAACTGACTGTTGACATGTCAGGTAGTTGCATAACTTTTCTGACGAACTAACCAGTCAGCTAATTCTCATCTGACTACAATGAGGGGTGTAAATTTAACAAATGCGTTGTTTACGGAAACGTTGTTGCTGTTGTGGGATGTCCCAGCGGTCAGAACCCTCAGGTATTAACGCTTTGTTGCGACAAGTTTAAAGTAGTTGCAGCTGGTCTCGTAGCGAATCTTCGATCTGAACTGACCTTTATACCCAAATTAACACCAGGGCACATCTTCAAAGCTAATAGAAACTTAACAAGTGCCTTAACAATGATGTCATCTTTATCAATGTGACATAATCGCTAGAGATTTTAGAATGGAGGTTTAGAAAGTGCGGGTTTTGCTAACCACAGCTCTAAACAGTAATGATGGCATCTCAAGAGATATTAGAAGCAACAGAGTTGAAAGGATCCATCTGTATCCTTTATCAATGTAATTCGGGAGATGAGCATGTGTCCTGATCAACAACAGACCCTTTTTCAATTATGAGATCAGGATATCCCCCCCCATTGCCTTTGTATGGAAGTAGAGGTGTCTTCCGCCCTCCACTGTTGTGTTACCAATGCCACAGCTGAGCAGCTACAGGCCTTATACAGTCATGGACAAAAATATTGGCACCCCTGCACTTCAAAAAATCTGAGAAAAAATGCCAAATCTGACTTGATTCCACACAAAACTCCAAAAATGGACTGGAAAAAATTATTGGCACCCTCAACTTAATATTTGGTAGCATACCTTTTGGAAAAAATAACTGAAATCAATCGTTCCTGTAACCATGAATGACTGTCTTACAACTCTCTACTGGAATTTTGGACCACTCTTCTTTTTCCAACTGCTCCAGGTCTCTCACATTTGAAGGGTGCCTTCTCTCAACTGTTGTTTTGAGATCATGCCACAGGTGTGCTATGGGATTAAGATCTGGACTCATCTCGGCCACTTCAGAACTCTCCAGTGCTTTGTCTTAACCTTTTCTGGGTGCTTTTTGAAATGTGCTATGGGTCATTGTCCTGCTGGAAGACCCATGACCACTGACGGAGACCCAGCTTCTGACACTGGGCCCTACATTGCGCCCAAAAATTCTTTGGTAGTCCTCAGATTTCATGATACCATGCACACAGTCAAGGCATTGGGTTCCAGAAGCAGCAAAGCAACCCAAAAACATTGGTCCACCTCCACCATGTTTGACTGTAGGGACCGTGTTCTTTTCTTTGAAGGCCTCATTTTGTTGTCTGTAAACTGCTTTACCAAAAAGCTCTACTTTGGTCTCATCTGTCCACAGGACGTTCTCTCAGAATGATTTTGGCTTCCCCAGGAAGGTTTTGGCAAACTCCAGTCTGGCTTTTTTATGTCTCTGTGTCAGCAGTGGGGACCTCCTAGGTCTCCTACTATAGCATCCCATTTCATTCAAAAGGCGACGGATAGTGCGAGCTGACACTGTTGTACCCTGTGTCTGCAGGACAGCTTGAATTTGTTTTGGAGTTGTTCTAGGTTTTTTTATCCACCATTCGAACAATCCTTTGTTGCATTCTGTCATCAATTTTTCTCTTCCTTCCACATCCAGGGAGGTTAGTGACAATGCCATGGGCTGTAAACTTCTTGATGACACTGAGCACAGTGGACACAGGAACATTAAGATCTCCGACGATGGACTTGTAGCCTTGAGATTGTCCATGCTTTTCTACAATTTTGGTTCTCAAACCCCCAGACAATTCTTTGCTCTTCTTTCTTTTGTCCATGCTCAGTGTGGTATACACAGACCCACAACACAAAGGTTGAGTCAACTTTGCTCCATTTTAACTGGTTGCAAATGTGATTTATATGTTACCAGCATCTGTGACTTGCCACAGGTGAGTTTAAATACAAATTAAAGGAGCATTACATGCTTGAATTACAATTATTTCTTACAATTTTGAAAGGGTGCCAATAATTTTGTCCGGTCCACTTTTGGAGATTTGTGTGGAATCATGTCAAATTTGGCTTTTCTTGTCTGCTTTTTTGAGTTGTTCCAATGCAAAAAATAGAAATCAACATGTAAATACCAAAACATTTGTAATTGCAACAATTTTCTGGGAGAAGTGGTACATTATCTGACAGAAGTGCAGGGGTGCCAATATTTTTGTCCATGACTGTATATATCTTGTCACATACGACCATTGTTGTTGATTTAGATGCTGTAGTAGTTGTTGACTTGCATTAGACGCCTATGTACAGGATGTCTGTATGTATGTACAGTCTGTAGCAAAACCCATTCAGAGGGTTTCCGTGCTGGAGTAATGCTGCTTTATGCTGTGTTTAATTTATGGATTAATCACCCACGCGCACCAGCTGGGCCACTGTAGAGTCAGCCAGGGTGAACCAAGCTTACGGCCACGATCGATTACTCATTAAACGTGACACAGCACTTGTCTGTTATAGCACCCAGTGGGGCTGGGTGAATGAACGCGATCCTTGTAGATGCAAATCTGACCTGTGTCAGATTATGTCTGATGAAGTTGACGAGGCTGCCCAGATTATAGCCAGAGGAGTTTCTCTGGAGTGTCCTTCTGTACCTGCCAGTTTAGGCGATGACAAAGTTGACTCGATAATGTGGCTGTTATTGTGGAAGTTCGATAGGTTATGTAGATAAAGCAGATATAAATGAGCAAGAAAGCACCTCTGTTTTCCCCACAGGAAAATATATGATTGATTATCTCTCCACTCAGTCCATTAAATGTGATTTTATTGTCTCTGCTCAGCCTGACAGTTTAACTCTTGTAACTCTTACTCTTGTAAGATACTGAAAACCTTTTCCAGACAGGGAATAATTGTACAGTTGATTTGTTTATCATGTCACTGTTGTACAGGAGGTCTGTGAGTCACTGTGTGGAGGTTGAATGGAACTATAGAACTAAGTACTAGAATCCAAGTGAATGTACATAGAAACAAAACCCTTTATGTCATAATGGTGCAGAGAAGCCGTGAGAATGACCTGAGGCGGCATGTTGGTATGGCAACAAAAATGGCTCATGTAGAGCACTAGGCCCTGATGACCCCTGATGACCCCTGTCACTGTGGTGTGGAGGTTCCAGATAGGACCTCTGTAGGGCATCTCTTAGTCTTTTGTCTGTTCCAGGTCCTCTACCATCTGTTTGAGGAGTTTTCCAACGCAGGAATGGTGACCCTGGCGGACGCCTGTCTGGGTGTTGTCTGCTTCCTGGTGGTGTCGCTGGGCGGCATCCTGGTGGGCGCCATCTACGGGGTCCTGGGGGCGTTCACCTCGCGCTTCACCTCGCACACGCGTGTCATCGAGCCGCTCTTCGTCTTCCTCTACAGTTACATGGCCTACCTGTCAGCCGAGGTGTTCCATCTGTCCGGCATCATGTCGTACGTTTGCATTCTCTCTCCGTGCTATGCTAAATTCATATACAGATACATTCATACATGTTAGAAGGGGTGAAAATATAACAATGTATTTTATTGAAGTGCCTTATGGTGTTTAACTCACAAGGTCACACTGTAGTATAGCATTTGAAAATGGTGTAGCAGAAATTCATGGAAGTTCTTCCATCCATTCATTCATTCATTCATTCATTCATTCATCACAAACAAGAGAGGA